>NW_018250881.1:30492-39697 GCF_001263595.1 Phalaenopsis equestris
TATATATAATATTACTTATAAAATAAGATAAACAATAAAAATAAACATAAATAAAGGCTGCCTCCCACAAGGCGCTTGTTTTAATGTCGTCAGCTCGACATTCCCAGTCTTTACTCTGGGTGACTCAACATTACAGTCTCTTTAAAATTTGGCCTTTGACCATTAAAATATGTTAAATATGGCCATCAAAATATGGTTTCAATCTGTGCCCCTTCACTTTAAATATCTTTTCAGTCTTGGGATCTTCAATACTAACTAATCCATAGGGATATACTTTTATAATTTTGAATGACACTGTCCACCTAGACTTCAGTTTTATAGGAAATGATTTCAATCTTGTTTTGTATAATAAAACTTCCTCTTCGGGCTCAAATTCCTTTTTTATTAATGTCTGATCATGACATTCTTTCATTTTCTCCTTATATATCATGTTATTATCATAAGATTCATTCCTAATCTATTCAAGCTCATTTCCATTGTAATACTCTTTTCTGACTAGCATCGTTTAAATTCAAATTAAGCTCCTTAAACACCTAATAAGCTTTATGCTCCAATTGTACTGATAAGTGACAAGTATTCAGAAAAATTAATCTATATGGGAGCATTCCTATAGGTGTCTTATATATTGTCCTATAGTATGTAATCTAGGATTTACATTCTTTTTCCAAAATTCTCTTAATTTTACGATTAGATACTTCTGCTAGACCACTAGTCTGAGATGATAAGCAGTTGCAATCCTATGTATAATATTATTTTTTTCCACTAATTTTTCAATGTGTTTGTTCTAAAAGTGAGATCCTTCATTAGTAATGATTATTCTCGGCATTTCATATATATATATATATATATATATACATCCAAATGAAGGTACAAATGATCTCATAAAAACTAATCCCCAAACATCAATGATTTACCTTCCAAAGTAAAATTTAGGGGCATTTCATTTCTTTTTGAAATATTGTCTACTTGCTGACACCAATTACATGTTTTAATATATAAATATTTTAATATCCCTAATTGCAGTAGGCCAATAAAATCTCATTTGTAAAATTTTGTGAACAGTTCTATCAATCCCACAATGACCTTCAAATTCAAAATCATGACATTTTTGCATAATTTATTTAATTCCTTTATAAGTCACACATGTCCGCATAACTAAATCTTTGCATTGTTTGTAAAATATGAGTCATCCTAAAAGTAAAATTTTACATCATGAACAACCTTTTATCTTTTTATTTTGTCAACCAATATGATAAAATACCACTAAAAATGTAGTTTACAATATCAGCATATCACGGTATTTCCCATCTTTTAATAGCATAAAGTTGTTCATCAGGAAAAGTTTCATTAATTTCTTTTTCAAGATCAAATGTTTCTTCCTGTTCCAGTCTAGATAAATGATCAGCAATTTGATTATCAAATCCTTTCCTATCGATTGACACAAAATGAAATTCTTGCATCAGAACTAGCGATCTAATTAATCTTGATTTCACATCCATCTTTTGCATCAAATATTTTATAGCCGAGTGGTCTGTTTTCATAACACATTTAGCTCCAATTAATTTGACCTAAAGTTATCAAAAGCATAAACAATGCTTAATAACTCTCTTTCAGTAGTGGTATAATTAATTTGAGCATCATTTAAATTTTTACTAACTTTAATAAATTTGTCATATATATGCCCTAAAATAGCTCCAATTGCATAATCACTACTAGCATCACACATTAATTTGAACGCTTTCTCCCAAACAGGTGAAATAATTATAGGAGCAGTGATCAATTTTTCCTTCAATGTTTGAAAAGCAATAAGGCACTCTTGATTGAAATCAAATTTTGTATCTTTCTTCAAAAGTTGGCATAAAGGCTTTGTAATTTTTGAAAAATCTTTAATATATCACCTGTAAAAGTCAGCATGTTCTAAAAAGCTCTTAACTCCTCTTATAGTAGTAGGTAGAGGTAGGTTAGATATAATCTGTATTTTTGCTTGAATTTTTGCTGGACCTACTTCCATGTCATTTTCTGAAATTTTTTGCCCAAGTACGATTCCTTATGTAACCATGAATTGACATTTTTCCTAGTTTAATACTAGATTCATCTTTTCACATAGTTCTAGAACTTTCTCTAGATGATTTAGACATATTTTAAATGAAGTTACAAACACAGAAAAATCATCTAAGAAGACTTTTATCCCTTTGTCAATTAAATCACTAAAAATCAATATCATACATCTTTGAAATGTCATAGTCGCGTTACATAAACCAAAGGGCATTCGTCGAAAAGCAAAAGTACCACAAGGACTAGTAAACAATGTCTTCTTTTGATCCTCTAGAGCAAGTGGTATTTAATGATAGCCGGTATATCCATCTAAAAAACAAAAATATTTTTGCCCAACTAGCCTATCCAACTTCTAGTCCAAAAAGGGTAAAGGAAAGTGATCTTTCCTGGTGACCAAATTTAATTTTAAAAAATCTATGTAAATTCACCATTGAGTGACTTGTCTTGTTGGTATTTATTCATTATTCTCATTTTTCACTATAGTCGCACCTCTTCTCTTAGGAACACTACGAATTAGACTCACCCAAACACTGTCTGAAATAGGGTATATTATTCCCACATCTAACCATTGGAAGGGTTTAATTTAATTTTAAAATTTATTTTAATTCTGAAAAACTTTTAATTTTATCAACCAAGCATGTATGGCATGTACAAGCAGTAGTAAATCACAGAAAATGATATGACTGAAGTAAAAAAAACTGTAAAGGCATACCTTTTGACACATAAAAATATGTTGGATTTCTTATATGTATTTTTACTCATTTTTGGTGATATTGCACTTTAAAAGAATGTATTTTTTGTGTTTTGTTGCAGGTATTATAATTTTAGGTGTTTTTAGCTAAAGGAAAAAAGGAAGGAATTTGGAGCAAAAAGAGACAAAGTGGCCAAAATAGCCTACTTGCACTGATGAAGCCAGAATGGGCGCCGACGACGCCCATTTCCAGAGAGTATAGGATGATTTGAATAATTAAGCGCTGACAACGCCCAAAGCTGACTTATGCCAAAATTCAATGTATTTAGATGAGTTTTGAAGGAGTGGTTGGGACATCTTTTGGGGAATTTGTTCTAAACAAATTTAAACTGCTTTTAGTGCTCGAATTCAATGGTGTGAGTGTAGTGGAGAGTGTTTCTTATTGTTTGGGGAGAGTGAGAGAGTTAGGCTTTGTGTTGGATTCCTCTCTAAGGAGTGTAGGAGGAGAAGGAAAGTGAGAATCATCTAAAGAAGAAATTGTGTGGAGCTGTAAAGAGAGAAGATAATTCAAAGGAACTTCAAGGGATTTACTTGGGGAAGAACATGAGATAAGTTGTATTTACTTCTTATGGTTATATGACGTTGCTTTTAAATAAAAAATCATTATTTTTTCGTATCTTCCTCATGAGTTCTGAGTAGATTTCTTTTTTTTTCTCTTTTCAATGAGATGTGGTGATGTGATGATTTAGATTGGTTGTGCCGAATTCATGCTGAAATGTTGTGATGATTTAGATTTGTTGTGCCAAATTCATGCCAAAATATTGTGATGATTTTACACTTAGTGTTTCATTTACTTTTTGATCTGGACAATTGAATTGTTCAAAATTTATTGTGAATCATATGATCCAGAAGGGCTATGTATTCTACAACAATAGTGAAAATCACATTCAAATTCATGGATGGTAAAGTTCTTGGGGGTTGAATGCCAATAAATAGAGAAATATATTTTATTGGGCGTAGAATTGGAGATTTTAGATTGACAGACTAAAATCCCCAATTTGGGCCTATCGTTGGGGTGCTGAAGTGTAGCTCTGGTGTTTGTAAACTTAAGAAAGAGCTAGCTTTTAGGCGAAGGAAAGTGGGAGATCTGGAGTGATAGCCAGTATCCTCCTAGCCTAGCTATTGATTCAAGAGATAAACCTAGGATTATTCAATGTTCCTTACAACACTTGAAAGAGGGTAAAGAATAGGAATGCTCCTATTTGTCACAATATAATATCCTACTAATCTTTATCTTTCACTCACTACATCATCACTGTAAGGGGGGAACGTCTTCTCCATATTTGAAACTTACAACACAAAAACTTGGTTTGAAGTTAGATAACTTGCTTAGAAGCTTAGTTAGTATTTTAATGAACTTGAATATTTAATCATCTTTATTCTATTAGTGACTTTAATATTTTCAGTACGCAAAATGTGAATTGGATATTGGCTCTCTGCACTACATTTTGCATTTTAAAATTCTGTGGTATTCCTTGTGGGATCAATAATCAGGACTCCACTAGAGCTTTGTATTACCTGAGTGATATGTATACTTGTGTTCATAACTGCAACAAAGAGAAGATATAAAAATGAAATTAGAAACCGAGCATTTAGAAAGTCATGGCCAAGCTTTTGGTGTCGTTGTCGAGGAATATATAAACGGTAACAGTAAAATTAGTAGTACTTAAAAAACCTTTATTTCTTAATTTGCAATTGTTTGTGCTTACATTCCTTAAGAGTGTTTAGTGTGCTTTTGTATGCGTAGTATTGGATCTGAAGGATTTGTGTCTTACGATTCAGAGTTAGAACGTACAATTAGAAAAATTTAGAAGTAACAAAAATAATTTAGAAATTTAAACAAAATGGTGAACATTATAAATGAAAATGAACATTAACCTAGACCTTTAAGTAATTATGCTAACCCTACCTCATATGAGATTCACTTAACCATTCAAAATTTTGATGTAACTGCTAATTCGTTTGAACTTAAACTTGTTAGTATCTAAATGGTACAAAATAGTTAGTTTGGTGGGACTCTGAATGAAGATCCTAATTTACACCATGCTAGCTTTCTAAGACTGTGTGCTACATTTAAATATGTGGGAGTGTCAAATGATGTCATTAGACTTAGGGTATTTTTGGCGCAGCGTTTTCACTATTGCGCGACATCGGAACGTGAAATTCGCTCGTAAGGGGTGGCGTTGGAAGTGCGGTGTCCCGAAATTTCGATCGAAAGCCGAACACCTATAGGAGCCCGCTTCCCAGCTTTCGAACGCGTCGTTTTACCCCGTTGCCTTGACCGATCTCTCGTTCCTCCTCTTCGCCGACCACGCTATCGAGCTTCCCGATCGATTCCCTCTTTCTCTGACTGCATTTTGCTTCTCTCGATTGCTCCTTGCCTCATCTTCACCGATTCCTCTTTTGCGACCACGCGACCGAGCTTCCCAATCGTGTTCCTCTTTCTCCGACTTCCTTCCGCTTCTCTCGATCGCTCCTTTCCTCCTCTTCGCCAATTCCTCTTCGCCAACCACTCGACCGAGTTTCTCTCGAACACGTTCCTCTTCCCCAATCTCTCCCCTTTCCTCCTACAGGTTGGGTGAAATGAATGTAAAGATTGAAGTTTAGGTGGTAGATATGTAAACACATAAGGATTGAGTGGTATGTTTGATAATCTTCCTTGGTAATAACATCGACCGAGCAATGCTCTTGACGTCAACTGAAGTTATAAGTTTCTGGTAAGGTTTTGCATGGCTCTTTTAGGTTGGAATAGTCAATTGGAATTTTATTAGTAACAATGGTGTTATTCATGGAACCTTATCAAATTGCTACATTTGGGATTGATCACTTGATCTATCCCGGGATTTGAGCCCAAATCAGTAGAATTTCATTCAATATTTATGTGTTTACATATCTAATACCTTGAGTTTCAATTTCTTTATATATGCATCTTTTCACTCATGCACAAGAAGCCATTCATGTTGCAAACAAAGATTATGAAGTGGTCTTCACATTGCGTAATATTGAGATGAAATTTTCATATCTAACAATCTCATTATTGAATTTGTGCTTATAGAAGGCATAAACGAATATGCACTTTATTATTTTAAGCATTCCCAAGTGTGTACGTGTGTGAGAATGTTGTTGTATATGTATAGCACCTTTCATGTGCCTTGTACATGAAATACTTGCACAGATACCACACAATTCCTTTGAACTTGCATATCTAACACTAAAACGTCGATGTTTACATATATGCCACTCTCCCGAGCATGAAAAGCTATATTGTTGACCTTTTTGGACATGCTATCAAAGATCTGAGCATTATAGATGTAAAAGATGAAACCATTCATCATTTCTTTTCATAACATATAAAGGAGAGGAAGTCATATTTATATCCTGTGATTTCTTTGCGAAGCATATTTAAAATAATTATAGCTTCAAAATGGTATAATGCTCGGAGTCTTTATGCCTTTCTGATTTTTGATGCGTGGCATTTAAGGCCCCTTTTAGTTTCCTGAAATTGGCTTTTGATTACATGAAACACATAAATATTGAATACTAGACTTGCAAACCTTCATAACATTCTCAAATGCTCTTCTTAATATCAATGTTGGAGATCAGGTTCAAATAAAGACCTTGATAATGTGGTTCTATATGGATTTTCGAGCGGGCTATAAGTTCGAAGGTTTTTGGTTAAGGGCAATGACGTACAACATAATATTCATGCTTATATAGCAGAAATTTTTTAATAACTAATATTTGATTAGTAGTTGCCCATCACACTTCTTTATTTGTAGTTCTGTGGAGTTTTGCTTTTACAGATTCAAGCTTAAGAAAGTTTTCTCATCTACTTCTGCATTAGAGAGATATATTTGTAGTTCTGTGCATCAGCAATATTTGTAGTTCTGTACAGAACTTTTCTGTAGTTCTGTGGAGTTTTGCAGCATTTAATTCTTTTTTTTAGATTTTAAGATCTTTTGTATAGATCTTTTGATGTACTTATGAAATGTATAGATCATTGTATAATTCTTTTTCTGTGGAGTCTGTGCAGAACTACAACTATTGTATAGATCATTTCAGTGGTATGAATTGCTGCAGAAATGAAATGTATAGATCATAGTTTGGTGATGCAGCTAGGAATTTTTTTGAGCTACAGTTATGAAATGTATACAACAACTACTGCAGTTAAGAATTGCAAAAATGAAGGAGCTTTTGATGCAGTTATGAGCAGTTAGCCTTGGTCATTATATCCCCCTTCTTCTCTACATTCATTTAGGTGTTTTTTTGATGCAATTATGAGTATTTATGGTGGAATGTTGACATACATATTGGATTCAGATTTTTGGAAGGTTTACAATATTTTTTGCTGTAGATTTTTATAAGGTTTACATACATAACACAGTTTTTTTATCTTTAGTAGCTTGCTGAAATTTTTCATTTTAGCCTGAAGAGATTCTTCACGTTTTAGATATGTCAGTACAAACGAAGTGAGTGATAGAGAACTCTATTTTCTGTAAGCATATTTTGAAAGTTGGGTGGAATGTGAAGCGCATGTGTTTCCCTATAACCAGTTTTGTTCTCTTTAAGTAGCTCATCTTCCTTTTTTTTTCTTAAAAGCAACTCTTTTTTCTATAACCAGTTTTGTTTTCTTGAAATTAATTATGATTGCTCGAGCTGCTGAAATATACGAGGCATTAAAAGTAATTCTAAATTGTATCTTTGTATTGGATTGATACAAGCTTGTTTGTTCAAGGACCTGTGAGAGGAATGAGCCATGTATAGAAACCTCCAGACCACACCTTTACATGCATTTTTTTTGTTTCTTATTTCTCTTCTCCCTACTTCTCGTCGGCGTCACCTGATTTCTCTCATTAATGTGGCTTGTTGAGCAATAACTACATTATTGTGCTTTAGTGATTCTTTGTTGTTACTTTCTTTGATGCACCTGTTTTGAAATCTGAAAGCAGGTTTTTATTTCCATCTAAACCTATTATGATCTCTTTAATGAACATTTTATATGAATTATGGGGATAGCTGTTCATGGAGCAAAAATTTTGGATCTTTTGATGTATACATTTTTTTTCTTTCTACATTTACATATCTAACACCTGAACTTTCATATGAACATACATATCACTGTGCACAACTCATAGAGCTACAAAGAGGAGATCATGCTTTCCAAGGTTGTTTCGCAGCAAGAATTAAGCAATATTTATAAATATCTTTTTAAGCAGCTCAAAAGAATTCAGGAAATTGGGACAACATGCCATTGATCTATTTTGTCAAAGCTCCATGGAAGGCATCATTTTAATTTTTTCATGAGGAAAAGAATATATTGTACATGTATGAAAATGACCACACATTTTTCTTGGTCTACTTTGATCTCATAGCAATGACAATGAAACATTGTAGATTTGAAGCGATGTATTTTTTTATTACAATAATGAATATATTTGATTCCTTTCTCGTGGATGTAGGTCAGCATGAACGAACCACGTTATATCCTTTGTTCTTATGTGGTTATTCAATTTATTTCTTTTAGGCTCCGTAATTCGAAATTCATACTTGCATTGATGGTATATCTCAAGATCCTAAACTTTATAAATGTTCTCATTCAATGTATATCTCTATCGTACGTTGCCATTTTGAATGAAAGTGTATTTATAATACAGGTGCTATTAAATCACCCTATTTTGAAATATCCCTATACAGGAATAAGTCTATTGTATATGGGAGCTGAAACAAGAGCATTTACATACATACCACTGCATTTACATACATTCCACTGTTGATGTATGACAGTGGAGTTAAGTTTTTTGGGTAATTCTATTGTACTTCTACTTTGTGGTTGAACAAAATTTAAATTTATAGTTGAATAAATTTTAAAAAAACTGAAGCGAGGAGCATATAAATGAATGTGTTTATGATCCGAACCAAATCAATCGAGCCTTGTTCTTCTCCACGTATATCAGTTTGTTGGCATTGAATTTTCCAGAACTTGGCAATTTCAATTTAATTTTATAGTTAAGCTTAATTTTTGCTGAATTGTAATGGAATTTGTCACAGTTTTGGGCTACCAAACAATATTTTGTATTCTGTTGAATTTTGATTATTTTATCTGTGATGTTATGTAAAGAAAGTTTGTTTTGATTGTCTTTGTTACTTTTGCTATGTTTTTTTCTATGAAACATAAAAGTTGTGTGGTATGTATGTAAATTTCTCTAAATATATTTGAGGGAGGAGCTTAGATGAGTTGAGTTAAAGGGCAACTTTAAACCTCTTTATATGTTCTGTTAAATATAGTTGATAGACGAACATCATCATTATAGTTCCTGTAGAATCTTAAATACTTGTTGTTTATATTATTAAACTTAAAAAAAAAAATCTTCTTTTAGAAGTGAGGGTATATGAACTTTC
>NW_018250881.1:39777-45004 GCF_001263595.1 Phalaenopsis equestris
CGGCCTTTTCTTTTCTCAAAAAAAAGCTCCCCCCCAGCTGTTTTCACACAGCTGCACTAAACAGACAATCAGTTTCCCCGCAGCAGCTTCCTGGGGCAGCGCAGCTGCAGCTGAAAAGCTGGGAAGCTGTATTTGTGCCAAACAGAGCCTTGGACTTTTTCCTTTTTCACTAAGTGATAAAGCTAAGGTGTGGTTAAATTTTTTAGCACCTAGATTTATCAGAACTTGAGGAGAACTATCAAAAAAATTTTTGACAAAATATTTCCCTCCATAAAAAACTGCTATGCTTACAAACGATATTACATATTTTTTGTTAGTTTGAAGGGGAATCAATATTTGAAGCTTGGGAAAGATTTAAAGATCTCCTTAGTAAATGCCCACATCACGCTCTATCAGATTGGTTGATAATTCAAAAATTTTATAATATATTAGTGGGATCTCTTAGATTGATTATTGATGTCGCTGCTGGTAGATCACTAATGTCAAAATTGTTTGAAGAGGCTAATTCTTTAATAGAAGAGATGACTACTAATAATTTTCAATTGCCCTCTGAATGGGTGAATCCTAAAAAAGTAGTTAGTATTCATGATTTTGATGTAATATCCATGATAGTTGCTCAAATTGTTGCCTTTTCAAGGAAAATAGATCAATGCAGAATGAACGATTCTCAAATGCCTCAGGTGTTAAAGGAAAATTCATTGGGACAAAAAGTGGATTCTCAATCATCCTACAAAACCTTGAATGCTATGAATAATAGACCCAACAATCTTTATTCAAACTATTATAATCCCAGTTAGAAAAACCACCCAAACTTAAGTTGGAACAATAGTAATACTGCTACTGCTAATTGACAGTGGAGGAACACTTCAGTGAACCCAAAATGAAATTTGAAAAACCAGGGAAACACTAACTATAGACCTTCTTATCCTCAAGGTTTTAATAGTAATTCTCAATTTAAGGAGGAGAAATTGTCTATGGAAGAATTAATTTTAAACATGGGCAATCAATTATAAAGTGAAGGAGCAGCAATTAAAAATATGGAAACTCAAATGGGACATATGGCTACGATGCTTAGTAATAGACCTCCAGAAACTCTACCTAGCAATGTTGAAATCAATCCAAAAGATCAAAATAAATAAAAAATTAAGGCTATTCAATTAACAAGTGGAAAAGTATTGGAAACAAGAGTGCAAAAAGAAACTGAAGTTGAAAAGGAGAAGGCGAAAATTGAAAAAGGAAATGATCATATATATCCAGATTTAGAATATCTGCTTAACTTGAAGTATTATTATAGAAAGACCATCATCTCCATTTCCTCAAAGATTAAAACAACAAGATAGAGGTAAATAATTTTCAAAATTTTTAGAAATTCTAAAAAAATTTATAGTAAATATTACCTTCATTGAAGCCTTGGAACAAATGTCTGATTATGTGAATTTTATGAAGGATATACTTTACAATAAAAAGAAGTTTACAGATCACGAGACTCTTTTACTTAGTGAAAGGTGAGTGCAATTATTTAGAAAAAGCTTCCTGAAAAATGTAAAGATCCTGGTAGTTTTACTATTCCTTGTGCAATAGGTGAAAAATTTTTCGAAAGAGCCTTATGTGATTTAAGAGCTAGTATTAACCTCATGCCTCTATCACTTTTAAGAGATTAGGAATAGAAGAATTTTTCACTACTTCTGTAACTCTTCAATTAGCTGATTGTTTGATTACTTATCCTAAAGAAGTTGTAGAACATGTTTTAGTAAAGGTTGATAAATTTATCTTTCCTGTGGAGTTTGTTGTGTTAGATATGGAGGAAGATAAAGAATTTCCTATTATTTTGGGAAGACCATTCCTTTCTACTAGAAGAGTAATGATAAATGTTCAAAAAGGAGATTTAACTATGAGAGTTAATGATCAAGAGGTAACATTTAATATTTTAAAATCAATGTAATATCCCTCAATAGAAAAAGATGATGAATGCTTTCAAATGGAAATTTGTGATTTTTTAAGAGATGATTATTTTAAGGAAAAGTTTGAAGAGAAAATGGAGAATGAAGATTTGAAAATTAAAGATGATAATGAAATGGAAAATGATCAAGATGAGATAAATAATGAAAATATGGATTATTTTCAAGAGAGATTTGAAATGTTAGATACTACAGAAGATGATAATAAAAATCTAATTTCATCTATTACAAATCCTTCTGAACTTAAAATGAAAATTGTTCCTGATCATTTAAAGTATGTGTTTTTAGGAGATTTATCTACCTTACCAGTTACTGTATCCTCAGATTTAAATGATTTACAAGAATCAAAATTTGTGGTTAAATTAAAAAGATATAGAAAAATTTTTTGTTGGAATTTAGCTGATATTAAAGGAATCAGTCATTCAAACTGTATGCATAGATTTTTATTAGAAGAACAACATAAACCTTGAGCCAATCCGCAAAGGAGATTAAATCCAATGATCAAGGAAGTAGTAAAGAAAGAGATTTTAAAATGGTTAGATGCTAGAATTATATATCCGATTTCAGACTGTGCTTGGGTAAGTTCAATTCATTGTGTTCCTAATAAAAAAGGAGTGTCTATAGATATGAATGAAAGAAATGAAATAGTACCAACAAGAGAAGTCAGTAGTTGGCAAATTTGTATTGATTATAGAAAATTAAATGCCGCCACTAGAAAATATCACTTTCCCTTACCTTTTCTAAATCAAATGTTGGATTGACTAGTTGAGCATAAAAATTACTGATTTTTGGATGGATATACCGGTTATAACCAAATCTCTATTGCTCCTAAGGATTAAGAAAAGACAATATTTACTAGGTGTCATGGAAATTTTGCTTTTCGATGAATGTCCTTTGAATTATGTAATGCACCTGCAACATTTCAAAGATGTATGTTGTCAATTTTTAACAATCTAATCATTAACATAATAAAAGTTTTTATGGATGATTTCTCTGTATTTGGAACTTCATTTGACGCATGTTTAAATAATCTAGAAAAAGTGTTAGAGTTGTGAGAAAGATCAAATTTAGTTTAAATTTGGGAAAAATATCAATTTATGGTTGCAGGAGGAATTGTACTTGGGCATAAAATTTCTGAAAATGACATGGAAGTAGACCCTGCAAAAGTTCAAACTATAAAAAAACTATCACCTCCTACTACAGTGAGAGGGGTTAGAAGTTTTCTAGGACATGATGGTTTCTACAGGCGAGATATTAAAGATTTTTAAAAAATCACTAAGCCTCTATGCCAACTTTTAAAAAAAGAAAGGAAATTTTATTTTAATGAGAAATGTTTAAAAGCCTTCAAATTATTAAAATAAAAACTAATCACTGCTCTGATAATAGTTTCACATGATTGAGAGAAGCCATTTGAATTAATATGTGATACAAGCGATTATGCGATCAAAGTTGTTCTAGGGCAAAGGCATGATAAAATATTTAAAGTTATATACTACACTAGTAAGACTCTTAATGATGCTCAAATTAACTATACCACTACTGAAAAAGAGTTATTAGAAATTGTATATGATTTTGAAAAATTTAGGTCATATTTAATTGGGACTAAATGTATAGTGCATACATAATATTCTGCCATCAAATCTTTGATGCAAAAGGATGCTAAACCAATATTAATCAGATGGGTACTTTTAATACAAGAATTTGACTATATAATTGTAGATAGAAAAGGATCTGATAGTCAAATAGTCGATCATTTATCTAGGTTGAAACTAGAAGAGGAAATATTGGAAACTTTCCCAGATAAACAACATTAAAATTCAAGGAAAGGAATTTACCATGGTATACTGATATTATGAATTATCTTGTGAGTAATATTTTACCACCTAAATTAATAATGCAACAACAGAAAAAATTTATATATGATGTTAAATCTTACTTTTGCGATGAACCATACTTATACAAACAATGTAAGGATTTAGTTATGAGGAGATGTATACCTTAAGATATATACCTTATGAAGAAATTGAACTAATTATTCAAAGATGTCATGATTTCAAATTTGGAGGTTATTTTGGAACTAATAAAAATGCACATAAGATTTTACAATCTGGATTCTTTTGGCCAACTATTTTTAGGGATGTTTACATATATATTAAAACTTGTGATTGATGCCAAAGAGTAGGTAATATTTCTAGAAGAAATGAAATGTCTTTAAATTTTACATTGGTAGTTGAAATCTTTGATGTTTGGGGATTAGACTTTATTGGACCATTTATTTCTTCATTTGGAAACTTATATATATTGGTTGTTGTATATTATGTATCAAAATGGATAAAAGCAATAGCTGTAACAAAATGTGATGCTCGGAGTGTTTCAAAATTTTTAATGAAAAATATTTTAACAAGATATGGAATTCCGAGAGTAATCATTACTGATGAAGGATCTCATTTTAAGATATCATATATATGATGTTAAATCATTACTGATGAAGATATGAGGATTTAGGTCGCAACAAACGACAACCTCGGAATCCTAAGACGAGTTAGGGCTTATATTGTATAGCAGGGCTATACGAAGAACTAAAGATAAGATGAGGATTTATGTTGCATAAGCAAGAAACCTCAAAGTCATATGGCTTTGTTGTTTATATTTTTAAGGAAGGAAGATTGGTTTAACTAGGAAAGACAAGTTTTACGGTTGAAGATGGCCATGCTGCCCACCATGCTAGCTTCAAGCTCCTTGCCGCGACGAGTTTGAGTTATCTAGTGTATCAAGTTATGATGTCAAATCAGGTGGCCCTATGGTTAAAGTTCTTTAAATTTTATGGGGGCATGTTAAAGTTGATTAGAGCGATACCGGTTAGGATCCCAAGGTTCCCTCGTTCCGACACTACTATTTTCTATTGGATTCACTTAGTCCAAATGAACTTACTAAACTTAACTTAATGAGTTCCATAATTTCATTTAGACCGTAGGAAGCCTCGTTAGCAACTGTTGGTCACCTCCTCCGAGGAATTCCCGATCATCCGATAGAGACATCTTAATTTAGTTGAAGTTGTAGTTTTGTGTGATGTTTCTCATTAAATTTTGAGTTGTTTTATATTTTGAATGTTGCGGGGGTGAATTTTATTTTGGTTGATTTTAATTTTGGTTTTGGTTTTGGTTTTGTGGCTATCCTAATAGTTTTTAGTTTTCATATAGGGTGACATCATTGTTTAGCATGCAAATTTACAGGTATAAAAGTACAGTATGAAAGTACAAGAAAGACAA
>NW_018250881.1:45240-87063 GCF_001263595.1 Phalaenopsis equestris
TGAGCATTGATGTCTCAATTATCCCTAAGAGTAAGGTAATTATCATCTGTAATTTAATTTTGAAGATTATGTGGGTGAAGACCCTTAAAGAGGCAAGTTAGTGTTATTGGAACACTTAACCAAATTCTGGTCCTAATTAGGTTTGTTTTTTTCTGAAAGATATTTTAATTTTAAATGATGTTTACTTTTCTAATCCTTATTCAAATGAAACTTGATTTAGCCAAAGTCACTACTAATCCCTTAAGACCTAGGTGAGTGTTTAGTTAGTTTTGAAAATATTATGCTTTAGATGGGCGTAATTTATGATTTGAATTTTATTTGAAAATCAAAATAGGGGTATTAAATTGATTAATTATTGACTTCAAAAGTGATACCCCTGAGTCCTGGGTTCATTTTATTTTGATAAATTCCCAAATTCTAATAATTTTTAGAAATTTATTTACTTATCTTTTCAATAAGAAAGTAAGGTTGGTTTCTACCAATTAAACCTTTGTGTTTCAAACATCCAAATAAACTGATTAAGATCCAAGGTTGCCCATTTCCCTCCTTGAATTAAGCCTAAATGTTAATTAAGGCTAAATTTCCAAAATTACACATTTGCCCCCTAAGGCTCTAACACTTCATAATTTGTCAAATTCAATTCAAATGTGTTTGAAATTTTTATCCTACGTCATTCATGGGTCAATTAAGACATTAGAGGAAAAAATGTGATTTTTGAAATTTTAATTTAATTTAAATAATTATTTTCATTCAATAATAGGATATTTTAAAGAAAATTCCTAACTTGACCAATGTAAGTCCTAATCCCTTGAACTTTTTATTGGAGGGAGACCTAGATCAGAGAAGACTTTTGACCAAAATTTATAAGATGAAATTTCATGATTTTTTGAATTTTATTTGGATTTTAAGAATTATATTAAATTATGGGGTATTTATTAAATATAAAATATTTTAAATAGGGAAAATTAA
The DNA here is from genome assembly GCF_001263595.1 of Phalaenopsis equestris. Taxonomy (NCBI): domain Eukaryota; kingdom Viridiplantae; phylum Streptophyta; class Magnoliopsida; order Asparagales; family Orchidaceae; genus Phalaenopsis; species Phalaenopsis equestris. The sequence continues at coordinate 46,210 of NW_018250881.1, forward strand.
GTTTTATATTTTTTAAAAATCTTCCTAAGGTCAAAGAACTCATAAGAGAAAATTTCATTTCTTTCTGAGTTTTATTTGATTTATTGGAATTATTCTTAGTGAAAACCCATTTTAGTCTTTTAAAATTATTTTGAAGCTTTGAAATTCAGTATTTTCATTTAGAAAATTAGGAAAAATATTCTAATTTTTTCTAAGTGAGCTTTTCCATGAATTTTATTATTTTTGTGATTTTTATGGATTTTTAAATATTTAAATATTTAAAATAGGTTATAAATCAAGTTTTCATTCTAAACTCCATTTTATTTTTAGAAAATACCACGACTCACAGAGAACTCAAAAAACAAGTTTTTTATAAATGTTTGAGTTACATTTTGATTTTTAAAAATCATTTAAGTGCCAAAAATGTTATTTATCTTTAGAAATCAACTTAAGTTACCAAATGAACTCAAAATGCTTTGAACTTGTTATAGTGAGTTCTCTGGATCCTAAATAACAGTGGAGATCATAAATTAAGTCATTTTGTTGTTTGTATTTTTCAAAATTAATTATTTTAGTGATTTAGGGTTTGTAAAGATTAGGTGTGTTTTGAATGACTTAACTCATGAGAAATTTTCTTAAGGACTCTTTGGTCATTATAAAGCTTCCAAAATTTTCTTGGATTTTTCTAAGCAACATGCTAATTTCCATGATTATTTTAAGCAAATAATGTACATAAACTTAAAAAATATGATTCTCTGTCTAGGGACCTCCTCTGACTTTCAAAAAATCAAGGAATGTTCCCTAAGACAGAGGCAACAACATGCTAAAATTTCAAGCTATAGTGATATCACTACATTCATGGAGAATCAAAACATCCAAATCATTATTTAATTAATTAAAAATTAAATATGCATCACATGGACTTAAAATTATTTCCACATTGTTCTCCTCTATTCACTAAGCAAGTGGGTATTTTTATTTTATTTTTGTGATTTTCTACACCAAGATATGAATTTTTAAAGCTAGGGATAATTTTTTGATTTTTTAAATCCCTACTTATCTATTTAAACGCGCGGCGCCACATCAACCTACGACGGGTCCGAAGCTACACGCGGCGCTCTCCAATTCGACGCCGCCATCACTCGGCCCACGATTTATGTTCTGAAGCATTGTCCGGCTTGATCTTGACCGTCCATCCGATACACACACGATCAAACGACTCCCCGTCATCGTCCCCGGTAGCCTAGCCAGAGAACCGTCCATCTTCTAGCCTAAGAATCTCTCTCATTTCTTATCCAAATTAGATGAATTTGTTTTTAAATGCTCGCCTAGACTAGATGATCACATCCATAAAGTTATGATGCCATGAAATCAACTCAAAACAAATGGAGTGTTCAAATAGTCTCGGGAGGAAGAGAAGTCTTATACCTTTGCTCTGAGAACTGAAGCTTTAATCAGAGAGCCTTGACACGTTTGTCATGATCCAAAGAGACTAGAGATTGAGTCTCTGGTCTTGGTGTAAGGCCTAGGTATGATTTCGATCACGACCGGATTTGGGAGTTGGACTAGAGCTATGGTAGGGGCTCTGTGAGAGGGAGATTTGATAGGGCTTAAGCTTCTTTCACTGTTGTGAAGGTGTGGGTAAAGTTAATTTGTGTTTGGTGGACTATCGAGGTGTATTGGGCTCTGTCTTGATTTATGGCAAGATTTCGAGTTCAAAATTGAACTCCGATAGTGGAAATTGATGAGGGAAAATAATTGGAATGCACTGAGGGGATCTTAGGGAAGCTCTGTGGTCTTCTGTGGTTATTTTGGAGAGGTATTTCTAAGAAATTTTCAGCACCTTTTCCCATGGTCGTCTGAGGTGCTTTTTATAAAAAAGGCTAAGGGGTGACTGCCATGGCCAATTAGGGGGGTGCATTGTGTTGCTTAGGTGGAGGGCAAAGGAGCTCTACAATTTAATTTGGCTGAGCTGGCCTCTATGTTTGATTTGGGTGAATTATGAAGTTACATGGGCGTGGCTCTCGGTTTTGAGCTTCTCCGGTGACTAGACAAGCCGGCCATGGCAGGGGGAGGTGGCTAGGTGCTCAGGGCATCCAGGGGAATCTGTCAAAGCAACTTAATGTGTTTAGGCTTTGTTTTGGCAAAAATATCCTAAGCTTAAGGAAATATTGCATGAAATCCCTTAATTTAGGGTGCCTTTGGTCCATGGCTTAGTTTAGGTAGATTTAAGAGGTTTAGGTTGGTCACTTAAGAGGTTTAGGTTGGTCACTAGGGTCCAACTAATGGCTGTGGAGTCATAATTTGGAGACTTTGGGCTAGTTAGGCCTTCTTTAGTGCATGGTTCAATGTTGGTTCAAGTGATCAAAGCTTGGGTTTGGGCTAGGCTAGCCATGTAGATTGGCCCAATTAATTGATCAAAATTGTGTATATGATTGTTATGAAGATTTTTGGTGAAGAATTGAAATGATTTTGAGTTCAATTGGAGGGTCAATTTGAAGGATTTTTGAAATTTAGTCAATTAGGGCATGTTGGGCTAGACTTAGGTCTAGGTTGGGCTACCCTTGGGCTAAGTCAAAATTAAATGATTCAAATAATCAAGGGAGATGTTTTGAAGATTTTTCATGTATGTTGTGAGGATTTTTCATGAAGGGATAGAGTGGAAATTTTGGGGCTAAGGCCATCAATTTGGTGAGAATTTGTGACATGGCTAATTTGGGGCAAATTTGGAGCTTTTGGACTTAGGTTGAAATCAAATGAAATTGACGTCTCACTAAGGCCAATTGAAGGTCATTTTCGATGTGTAAGAATCTTATGAAGGTTTTTTAACAGAAATAGTGGCAAATGGAGTAGGCCATGGGTTCAATTTGGTGGAACCAAGTCATAGGGCCAAAATTGGGTTCAAATTATGGACCAATTGAGCTTGGATTTGGTCGAGATTGGTCATATCAATGGTGAATTTGAGTTTACAATTGAAATTGGGGTAAATTGAGACCAATAGGATAGACATTTGGGGTAATTTGGGGAAAATATGGGCCTTTAAAGGGCAATTTGGGGGTTTTGGTCAAAGTTGGCCAAATTGACCAAATTGGGTCATGTGATAGTTGAGAAAAATAAAATTGGGAAGATTTGGTAGGTTTTGGGAATTTTTCGGATTTTTTGGAATTTTTGGAATTTTGGGATACATAAGGGTATTTTGGTAATTTGGGGGATTTTATCTTGGTAGAGTTGAAGTGGCAACCACCCTCAATAAGCCATGGACCAATGGAAACCCCATTTTGGGTCCTCTATGTAGTGGTCTTAGCCAAACCATAGCCCAGGGCTAATGGGTTTAGGGGACCACCTACAAGAGTCTCCAAAAAATATCAAGGGTCCAGAGCCTAGAAATTTTGGGTTCAGGGTAGTGAGTGATTGTGAGTGAGTGCCTTGGCCCTAGACCAACACCCAGGGTCAACCTTAAGGTCCAGCAGTCCTTAGGGTAACTCATCTTGAGTTCCCCCATAGTGACCCAACCTACTAAGTGCTAGAGGTTAAGACCAATATGTGGGACTTTAAGTTGAGTAGAGAAGCATTTTAGTTTCTAATGGTGAGGGTTCCTTGTCTAGTTTTCTAAGAATAGTCAGTAGGAAAGTCCTATGGCTAGATCTTAGGCTACTAAAGCAGAAAAATTAAACCTTAACCAAAAGTGAGGTCAACAAACTCCTATAGGAATGTCTCCTTATAGACTAATTTTTTAAAAAAGTGTGCCACTTATCATTGAAATTGGAGCATAAAGCACATTGGGCGATAAAAGAATTGAATTTCAATTTAAAGGATGTTGGTGAGAAAAGATTATTGCAATTGAATGAATTGGAAGAAATTAGAAATGAATCTTGCACAATAATGATAGGATTTATAAGGAGAAAATGAAGATATGGCATGTTCAGAAGATTATAATAAAGATATTTGAATTTGGATAGAAAGTTTTGCTTTATAATATGAGATTGAAATTATTTCCACGAAAACTAAAGTCTAGGTTTGTAGGACCTATAAATATTATAAACGTTTATCACTTTGGTGATGTTGTTATTGAAGATCCTAAGACTAGAAGAATGTTTAAAGTTAATGGGCATAAGTTAAAACCTTATATTCAGGGATCTTGACCAAGTTTTAAAGAGGCGTTAATGTTGAGTCAGCCTGATTAAAACTAAGTTGTTCAGGCTGACGATGTTAAACCAAAAGCTTTGTGGGAGGCAACCCATAATTATCATTAAGATTTAGTTTGTGTGAATTGTTATTACTATTAGTTAATTATATATTTGAGTCCTACTTACTCATAAATATCTTAAAATAATGATTATTATTAGAGCAAATCGAAAATTTAGAAGATTTATGGCCAAAGCTAATTTGGAGTATTTTTATTGTTCTGGCACCGACGGCACCAGAATGGGCACCGACGGCGCCCAAACGAGCACCGACGGCGCCCAAACGAGCTCCGACGATACCCATGACTAGAAACGGTTACCGGTTTTGAATTTTCAATTTTTGGCATAATTTGGTGGGATTTTTACCCCTATAACTGCCTAAAATCAATGTTTAAACCCTTGAAATCCAGAAAAATGATAGGATAGATCCAAAATTTGCATCCCATGGCTTCCAACTCCATAGAAACTCCAGGATTCAGAGTGTTCAATAGGAGAAAATTCATCAGTGTCAATGTGCAGCACTTGTTCAACAAGGTTCTAATAAAGAGGAGGCTAATCAAGGAGAGAGGCTTCGAAAATCATGGTATGAATGCGCCAAGTACTTGGATTATTATGCAGAGGCGTTGGGGAGTCTTATGTTACCCGACAGCCGCTGTAGTCGTTTTTGTGGTTAAAGAGTTTTATGCTAGTCTACATGGGATCAACCAAGGAGTCATCTATGTGAGAGACAGGTCTGTACCATTTACCCTTTTCAAGATTAAGGACTTATTTATGATAGAGAATGTGTAAATCTGCCATTATACAAATTTTGCTCCTACGAGAGACAACATGAATGATATTTACCAGTTTCTGACGGATGAAAATGATGACTGCGAGAAAGGAGACAACAGGTATGTAAGTTTCTCTACTACACTGTTAAATCCTGTGTCGAAGCAATGGCATTTCTTCATATCTTTAAAGTTACTCCCAACTATGAAGATTAGCAAAGTTACTAAGGATAGTGCAATTCTAAATTACTATATTCAAATGGGGAGACCTATTGATATTGGTACCATCATTGTGAGATATGTCTTGGGATTGATTGTACATGGATCTAAATATAGGCTTGGACATCCTTCCACCATATTTTATTTATACAGCCAGTCACAAGTGACATATAAAAGCTTGGAGAAAGTTCTTCTTCCATTGAAGCCCCTGGACCCAACTAATTTGTATGATTGCTAAGAAATTAGAGTTGAGACTGATATGAGCATTAGTGCAGATCAACCATCTCAGAGTTCACAGCCTATCCTACCCTACTTTACTGAAAGTTAACAGTTGGTTCTGAAGAAGATGAAGACTTTGGAGAAAGAGATACAAAATCTTATGAATGTAATTAACAATATCTTAGAGTTATTTGATCATCTAGATTGGAGGACGAATGAACAGTTTGATCACACTGGTCATAATGAAGAGGGTCTGATACGTATGATGAACATAAAAGATTTGATTTCTAATAATTCAACTGATGAGATTCTTTATCGCCCCTTTTACAACTTGTTCGTGCACCACCAATCCATGGAAGATATCAGAGAAGATGATAGTAGCGATACAAATGAGGAGTAAAGACTCCATTTTATATTTAGTATTTAATATGTAGTGTTTAAACTTTACTATGCTAGGTGTGCTTAGTATTTAGATTGCTTTGCTTTATGATTTCAGATTTATTACACTTGAGATTTTTGTTTATGTTTTGTTTTTCAGTGCTAGAGTGTTGTGGTTGTGTGCACGCTAAAATTTGATGTGGCATAGTTTGCTAAAACATATGTGATTGTGTGCTTAAGTTTGTTTGTTTGTAATTTGGATTTTATATAAAAAAAATGATGTTTTGTGTTGTTTGTGTAAATTCATGTTAATTGATCACTTTATTATGATGTTTGATTCTTAATAAGCCAATTAGATGCTGATGCGATTTCAAAATGATTGAAATTATGAAAAAAAAAATTTTTTTGGACCATGAAATCTGTCTGGCGCCGACGACACCAAAATACAAAAAAATTGGGTATTTTAAATCAATTGAGCACCGACGGTGCCAAACCAACGCCGGCGGCGGCCAAAACCCAAGAAGCCCAGTTTTTCCTTAAAATCCTGAATTTTACTTGGGAACCCGCCATTTTTACCCTTTTATCATCTTTAACCTTTAGCTAGGGCTGAAAACTCATACTAGGGCTTGCTTGCATTGCCATTTGTAGCATTTTCAAGTCTTAAAAAGTGCGGATTTCATCTTCTTTTAGTAAGAGCTCCACTCTAAACTAAATTTTTTTTTCCATTTTCACCATAAGAATCTCCTAAATTTGGAAAATTTGAACTTTGTAGTTTTTGTGAGTATTTGGAGGTTATATATGGTGTAAGAGTTTTTACTTGCTAGATTTGTCTTTAGAGTTTATTATAAGTTGATTTTGAAGTTTATTTGGAGTTATTTTCAAATTTGTTAGAAATTTTCATATGGCTTAAAGGATGAGTAAGGGGAAGAGGAAGTTAGAGTATGATGAAGGAAAGCTTGTTAATATTAAAGCACAATATCAATTATATTCACACTTAAGAAATAAGAAGTGTATACAGGATTGAGCATTTGAAAATTTGAGTGGAGTTGTGGAGCAGTTGATAGAGAATCAGAAGTGGGAAATATTTTGTTATTTTACTGCTGATGCGATCTTAGGGATAGTCAGGGGATTTTATGCAAATCTATTGTGGACTACGAGAGATCATATGTATGTTCGAGGGAAAATGATAGAACTTACCCCAGACAGGATTGATGAATTTTATCAGTTGAGGAATCCTGGTTTTTGTTAGTATACATCATTTGGTGCTCTGGATTTTAACTTGGATGAAGTTATTGCCTTTCTTACGGATGAGAAAGGAGAGTGGAAAATTAAGCAAAGGCAAAGGATAAATTTTCAAAAAAGTTAAATGTTGCATCTATTGCCTGACATTACTTTATTTCTGCAAAACTACTGCCTGCTTATCATCACAGTGAAGTTGCTGGAGATAGAGCCATCTTGAATTTTTGTATTTAAAATTTAAGGAAAATTAACATTGGGGCAATTATTTATAAGAGTATTCATACTACTGCAAAGGGAGAGACTACAGGAGGATTAGGACATGCTGCCCTAATTCACACATTATGTGTACTATCAGGAGTTGAGTTTGATCACAATGAAGAATGTAGCAAAGCCAACATTAAGACTTATGAAGCTCATGTGGGATGGAGATCAGGGAGTAAGAGTGGTGATGAACCTTCTGCCTCCTACTTCAAGGACAAATACTCTTTCCAAATGTCATGGAATAATTCATGATTCAACAAGGTGGCATCGAGAGGTTACATAATCAGATCATAGAAATAGAAGCAAGGAATGAAGCCAATGATGAGTACACCAGGAGGAGGGTCAAGTACGATATAGATTTTCATGATGCTCAAGTTAGATTCATGAGGGGAGACTCTGATGTAATCTTTCCTACTTGTTCCCGCAATACTCCGTACTAGCCAGTTGACGACCCAGAGGATTCCAGAGGTAATGATGAGTTGTAGTTTGTTGTGTTTGTGATAGTTTGTTGTGATGAGTAGTAGTTTGTGGTGTTTGTGTTAGTTTGTTGGGTTTGTAGTTTATGTTGGATCAGTGATCATATGTATTTTTATTTTATTTTTCCTTGCCCTGCAAATCTCTAATATATTATGTGTAGAAAAGCTTCTAACTATTCCAGGCCTGTTAATTCAAATTTGTGTGAATACTTGCATAGCTTCAGAATGATCAAAAGGTCGATACAAATGGTTAGATTTCTTTTATAATTTTTATCTCTAGTATTGTGTAATGAAAAACCTAAGTTTGGGGCTCATAAAATAAAATTAACTTTTAGTTGTCCTCATTAAAAATTTTTTTATTTCAAAATTAATTTTAACATGGTTTATGATGTTAGGACTTAACTTTAGATAACTAAATTGTTAGTTTTATTTGAATATCTTAGAAGGCTTAAGTGAAAATTTTCTAATAATGAAGATTAACTTTATAGGCCAAGATATTTAGTAAAAGAGGATTAGAGTATGGTTGATTATTTAAAGTAAAGGAAAACAATATTTGTTAAATATTAAGAGTCCTTGGGTTTTATATGAAGGGATAAGAAGTGAGACTCTACGATGAACCGTTTAAAAGCTAATATACATTTATAAAATAAAGGAATGTCACAAGTTCCAACTTTAAGGGGAGGAAAGTGAAGTTCAAAATTATTAAAGGCTGTTCAGATATAGTAATTCTCCCTTGAAAAGAAAAAGAAGGATTGAAAAACAATCCTGAAAAAAAAAGAGAGAAAAGAAAAAGAAAAGTATTGAAAAACAATCCACATATAGAAAAGAAAAAGAAAGAATAAGTGAGGCGAAGCTTGAGGAGATGTCTAATAAAAAATTGGCTTCCATGGAATCAACTTAAAGGAAAGAATTTAAGCACATTTCTAAACTTATATTTATAGTATTAGCATCCTTACTATAAGAGTTCTCATGGATTTATTTTTCATATTATTCTTCCATGTGCACTTATTGTGACAAATTATAGTTATTCTTGAAATAAATATGAGACTAGAACTCCTAGCTTGATGACTAGATGAACTTGAACCTATAATTTTGATCTGAATTATTATTAACCTTTCTAAAGGTCTAGCTATTATATTCATTTAAATCAAAATTTCTGATATCCTTAAAGTGAAGTTCTTTATCATCAATCATAATTTTATGTAATAGAACAGCTAATTGAGGACAAGTAATAGTTATGTTTGGGGATTGTGACATACCAAAAATATGTTGGATGTATTATATGTATTTTTACTCATTTTTGGTGATATTGCACTTTAAAGAAATGTATTTTTCATGTTTTGTTGCAATTATTATGATTTTAGGTGTTTGGAGCCAAAGGAAAAAAAAGGAACAAATTTGGAGCAAAAAGAGAGTCGCCAAAACTGCCTACTGGCACCGACGGCTCTAGAATGGGTGCCTACAACACCCATTTCCAGAGAGTATGGGATGATTTGAATAATGGAGCACTGGCGGCACCCTACCCAGCGCTGGTGGCGCCCGAAGCTGACTTATGCCCAAATTCAATGTATTTGGACGGATTTTGCAAGGGTGCTTGGGGAATTCATTCTTAAAGAATTTAAACTACTTTTGGTGCCCGAATTTAGTGGTGTTAGTGTAGGGGAGAGTGTTTCATCTTGTTTGGATAGTGTGAGAGAGTTAGGTTTTGTGTTGGATTCCTCTCTAAGAAGTGCGGGAGGAGAAGGAAAGTGAGAGATTTTTTCTCCCTTATTCTTCTAAAGAAGGAATTGTGTGAAGTTGTAAAGAGAGAAGAGAATTCAAAGGAACTTCAAGTGATTTGCTTGACGAAGAACTTCTGGTAAGTTGTATTTACTTCTTATGGTTGTATGACGTTTCTTTTTAATATAAAATATTTATTTTGTCGTATCTTCCTAATGAGTTCTGAGTAGATTTCCTTGTCTTTCTCCTCGCAATGAGATGTGGTGATGTGATGATTTAGATAGGTTGTGTCAAATTCATGCCAAAATGTTGTGATGATTTTACACTTAGTGCTTCATTTACTTTTTAATTTGGACAATTAAATTGTTAAGATTTGTTGGGAATCATATAATACAAATGGACTATGTCATCTACAACAATAGTGAAGATCATATTCAAATCTCATGGATGGTAAAGTTCATGGGGATTGAATGGAAATAAATAGGGAAATATATTTTATTCGGCGTAGAATTGGAGATTTTAAAGTGACAGACTAAAATCCCCAATTTGGTCTTAGTGTTTGTAAAATAAAGCAAGAGCTAGCCTTCAGCGGAAGAAAAGTGGGAGCTCTGGAGTGACAACCAGTATCCTCCTAGCCTAGCTATTGATTTAGGAGATAAACTTAGGATTAACCAATGTTCTTTACAGCACTTGAAAGAGGGTAAAGAATGGAAATGCTCCTATTTGGCACAACACAACATACTAATAAGCTTTATCTTTCACTCACCACAACACCATTGTAAGGGGAAAACGTCTTCTCTATATTTGAAACTTACAACACAAAAACTTAGTTTGGCGTTAGATAACTTGCTTAGAACTTTAGTTAACACTTTAATGAACTTGAATATTTAATCATATTTAAACTATTAGTGACTTTAATAATTTCAGTACGCGCTTTGTGAATTTAATATTGGCTTTCTTCACTATGTTTTGCATTTTAAAGTTTTGTTTTATTCCCTGTGGGATCGATAACTAGGACTCTACTAGAGCCCTGTATTACTTGAGCAATACATATACTTGCAATCATAACTGCAACAAAAGAGAAGATACAAAAATTAATTTAGAAACTGAGCATTTAGAAAGTCGCGGCCACCTGTCATCTTCTCGCTACTCCCACTGAAATGTTAGAACTTGCAACTTATATATCATTTTGTAGGGAGTTTAAATAAATTATAAGAATAGAAAACAAGAAGTCCAGTGAAGGTGTAGCTACCATACTTCAGGTCATAACTTGGTGGGTCCTTAAAATTTTTAATGGATGACTTTATTGAACAAAGAATAATAAGTTCAATTGTTCTTCAAAGTATTCAAAAGTTCATAAAAGTGTGTGGGGAATAGTTCTTAACAACTTTGGGAACCCTTTGAGACATTTTGAGTCTATTTGAGCCTATTTTATTATTCAATTGATCATCTCAAACTTTAAAATTAGTTTCAATGAGTTAATACATCCTATGCTTAGTGAACCTGATGTTTCAACTATCCCGAGAGTGGGGTAATTAGACAGTCATTTAGTGTTTTATTTAAAAGTTATGTGAACAGGTACCCTCAAGGTAAACTTAAGTCATTGAAAACGTTGTATCCACCACAAAAACTAGGCTTGTAGTGTTTAGAGGTGTTAATCAATCATGTCTTTCTTTCTAATCCTCATAAAACAAGTTAAAATATCAGGTCTAGCTTACTACTAAGCTCTTAACAATTTCATGTGTAAATTTGCAATTGTCAAAATATTAATTTAAGTGGAATGTACTCTTATAAAATGATCATGCTATCATCTAATCACCATTTAGGGGCTTTAAAAGAGCAAATTATTGTCTTCCTAACTTCAGCCCTTTACTTCAGTATCATCCTATTTGATTGACTTCCAAGTCATAAAAATTTATAAAATTATAATTTTACTCATACCGTGAAAAAGGTGGAAAATTGGTTTCTACCTCTTAACCCATTATAATTCAAACATCCAAAAGAGTTCATTATGACCAAAATTACCTATTCACCCGCTGGTTAAACCTAAATTTTAGTTAGGGTACCAAAATCCAAAATTATCATTTTTCCCCTAGGGCTCTCCACTTCATAACTCATCAATTATAACTCAAATGAATTTGAAATTTTTATGATACTCCACTCATGGGTATCAGAGGAGAAAATGTGATTTTTCCAATTTTATTAAATTATATAATTATTTTAACTCAAAAATATGATCTTCAATATTATTTTATTTAACAAATCAAAGTAAAATTTTAGTTCATGAGAAAATCATTGGAGGTTCACCTAGATTAGAGAACCACTTGAACAAAATTTTATAATTTTTCAAGCTATATTTTAATTATCATGATTATTTATTGATTTTTTAGTTATTAATTAAATAGAAAATATGTTTTAATTACAAAGATTACTTTTTATATTTTTCTTAAATCTCCCTAAGTCCAGAGAACTGAGAGAAATACAATTCTCATTTTCGTTAATTTTTATTTTAATTACTATAATTATTTTAATGGGAAAATTAGGGAAAATACATTTTTGACGTTTTAAAAATACAATTTTGATCAGAAAAATTAGGAAAAATATTTTAAAGGGTCCTAAGTTATGAGGAAAAAATTAGGAACAATTTTGATCATTTTTAATATATTTGAAATTTTCAATCATTTGTTTAAATTATTTTTAATTCGAAACATAGCTCAAAAGTGAACTATTTATTTTAAAATAAATTTTATTTTTTCTAAGGTCTCCTGATCACAAGAAACTTTGAAAACCACATTTTATAATTTTTCTAATTACAATTAATTTATTATGATTATTTTAATGAAAAAATATCATTTTACTTAGAAAAGATACTTTAGTACTCAAACTAAATCAAATAAATTTCAAATTTTTATAGTGGGTTAAAATGATTATTATTTATAGTATGGAATAATTTTTGCTAATTTTTAATATTATTTTCTTCATTTTTAATTTTAGTGGGTTTTTAGGGTTTAATTAACTATAGTAATTTACATAAATATTCAAACTTAGTTTACATTTTTCTAAGAGTCCTATGACTACAGGGAATCTTCCAAAATAAGTCCCATAATTTTATGATTAATATTTTAATTTATACAATTATTTTAAGCAAAAATAGACAACTAGGCTTGAAAATTTGGGTTTCAAAGCTAGAGATGCTCTTTGACTATGAAAAAATTGGAGAACATCCCTATTAACACGAAGAATCAGGCCCTAAAATTTCATGCAATGGTGATTATTATTTAATTAATTAGAATTAAAATAGCCCAGATGGTATTTAATTAATTAAAACTCAGAGGCTCATCAAATAATTTTTATTTTTATTTTTATTTCCCATTATTTTCCTCTTTTCACTAAGCAAGTGGGTATTTTTATTTTATTTTAATGATTTTCCTACACCAAGTTGTACATTTTGTAAGTTCTGGAATTAATTTAAATAAAAAATCCCTTAATTTCCTACTTAATCCAGTCAGTCGTCGTGTCATCCTATGGCCTTCAAAGCCCCACACGTCGCCTCGCTGCTGGACGTCGCTATCTATCTCAGCTGCTATGCAAGCTGCGCTTAATGTTCCATTATTCCGTCCGACGTGATCTAGACTGTCCAAATGATACACCTGGAAATGGATGACATCCATTCATCATCCCTGATCATCCTTACCCGAGAACTATCCATACTAAAATGATTCGATCTAGCTCGATACTCATCCAAATCACTCACGGTTTGTTCCTACATCTTCATCTAGTTGAGACAAACATATATATATGGTTATATGCATATGAAATATAATTTCTCTTCATAAATAATGAAATCAAAGGCATTTATAGGGTTTTTGAAATATGTCTTTGCCCATGAGGTGAGGCCTCTTTTTGGTGCTTGTGGAGTCCAACGAACCTGCTTAAAGTGTTAGTTTGCTTTGGTATATGCTCTAAGTATGATTTCAATTGAAGGGTGGTGCGGCCTTATTCTAGAGATGGGTTAGAGTGTTCAACAAAGGGGCATTTTCATGGGGAACTTCCTCGTGTGACTAACGAAGCTTCTGGGTAGTTTAATTTAAGCTTTGGTGGAATTTAATGGGATGAAAGAAAACACCCTAGATTTTTAACTTAAAATTGAGCTCTGGCAGTGGATCTCAATGGGGGAAAATAGTTAGAATGAACTTAAGGCAGCTTCGAGAGGCTTTGAAAGCAAATTGGCAGAGTTTCCTTAGGGATTTTGGCACACTTGAAAGTTGGCCAAAAATGGAGCTTCTTTTAGCCATGGCCAAGGGAAGGGCCTCGGGCTTTAATTGGCTGGTGCAAGAAGGCTGACGTGGAGTGCTGAGCACTGCAAGCATCCAATGGGGAAGTGCTACAACGGACGGGTTCAATTTTAGGTTTGATGGAGGGAAGGTCCCCTCAGATTTAAGCTTTCTAGTGATTAGGGTGGCTAGCTAGAGGTGAGGTTGTGGCTAGCTGAGTCAGGGAGGGTCAAGGAAGTCTTAATATTGATTACATTGGAGGTTTGATGGTTGATTGCATGGGGGACGAGTTTAGCAAAAATGGGGGAGCATATCTCCTTAATTTTGGGGATCCTTGGTCCATGTCTCAATTATTGGGTCTTGGGTGATCTGATTAGCATCCTAGATGGCTAACTAAATCAGGAGAGGGTTAAGATTGATTAATGCAAAGGATTTAAGTCAATTTGGGGTTTAGGTTCAAAATTAGGGTGGTTTGAACTTGGGTCTCGGTTGGGTTTGGGTTGAGATTTGGGCCAAGTGAATGCTCAAATTGATGGGGATGATTGTCATGAAAAATTTTGAAAAGGAATTGGGTGACATTGAATTGGTTTGGGGGTTCAATTAGGTGGAATTTGGCTCATGGCCAATGTTGGGCCATTCGGGCTAGACTTGATTTTAGATTGGGCTAGGGTTAGGACTTTGGTCAATTGATGGTTCAAATTGGTCTAGAAGATTGTCATGAATAGTTTTGGATATCAATTGAGTGGAATTGTGGAGTTATGAAGTTGAATTTGGGAGAATTTGGATTTTGGGGCAAAATTGGGGTTTTGAGATTAGGCTTGAAATTAAGCTTGATATGGGTTCAAATGGGCTTGGATTTGGTTTTAGTTGGTATTGGATATGATGATTTTTTATTTACAGTTGAAATTGGGTGAGATTGATTTCAATTTGGTGGAAATTGGGGGTGAATTGTGAATTTGGGCCTTTAAGGGAATTTGGGGATTTTGGTCAGAATGGGTCAATTTGGTCAAATTGGGCTCAATGAAGTGGTTAAAATAGATTTTTGGGACATTTGGAGTGATTTTGGAGATTTTAAAAATTTTTGGAATTCTTGGGGTATGAAGGACATTTTCGTAATTTTAGGGATTTTGGGGGTATTTTTGGAATTTTGGAAATTTTGAGGTATTTTGGTCAATTTGAGTGATTTCAAATGATTTGAAATAATTTTTTAAGAGATTTTGAGAAATTGGATAACTTTTGGAAAATCTAGGTTTAGGGCAATTTGGTAATTTGGTGAAGTTTGGGGCTATGAAGGGTCAAAATTGGGATTTTGGCAAAATTAGGATTTTGGCAAAATTAGGATTTTGGAAAAATTGGGATTGGTTGAGAATGTTAATCATGAGTTCATTCTATGTGAACCATGAGTCTAAGGGAACTCCCATTATGGATCCTCCATATGTTGGTCTTAGTCGAACCCTAGCCCAGGGATAATGGTTTAGGGGACGCTGCACATGAGTTTCTAATAGAGGTAGGGAACCATGTTAAGCATATTTAAGTTAAGATTTGAGGTTGTGAGTGAAGGTGAAAGGTTCATGTGTGTGTATGTGTAGACCTGACCAAGACCACACCACCCAGGGTCAATCCTAAGGTCAGGCAGTCTTATGAGGACTTCTCTTGAGCTCTCCCATATTGGTTCTACCTACTAAGTGCTAGAGGTTAGAACCATCATGTGGAACTTCAGGATGAGCAAGAAGAGTTTTGAATTTCTTCCATCACTAGTCCTCTAGGAATATTCAACACGAAAGTCCTTTGGCTAGTTCATAAGCTTCTAAGGAAGAAACTAAACCTTAACATAAAGTGAGGTCAACAAATGGACCCCCAATAGGTGTGGTATGTCAGGCGAGCACACCGCGTGTATTTTTCTTGGCTGAAGAGATCAACAAAGACAACACAATCTCTGAGCCAACATGCTCAGAGCAGAATAGAGGAAATGTGGAGCAGGTTTCTGTTGGGAAGTATTAGAGGAATCCTAGACCAAATTTGAAGACTCTAAAACTCTGATCGGGGATTGGTGAGTGCACCTTCAAGATGTCAATTTAAGGGTGAATTTGAAATTCACAAGGTGATTTGTGCTTGCTAACCCAAGTGAGGGGCTAGGTGACAATTTTACAATGATAAACAATAGGGAAACTGACGGCTCAAGAGAAGATGCGATTCGATTTCAATGTTTTAACCTTTAATTTTGATTTTGATCTTGATTTTGATTTTGGTGAAAAATTAATATCGGATGGCGGAAATATGTGAAGAGATCAGATTGATATAGAATGCACAGGGACTCACATCCAACTCAAAAGTCTGATCGAAGGAAAGGAGTGGTATATTGGGAATGAAAGCACAGGGACTCACATCCAACCTAAGAGGTAACGAAAATGTGGAGAAGTGAGAATAAGATGCCTTACTCGATTAATGTGGTCTTATGCCTATATCGAAGATTTGTGTAGAGAATTGGATGTTTTGCTCCATTTAAGGTGGCCTTCAACCGATCTTGAAGGATGAGAATAGGAAGCTTTACTCCATTTAAGGTGGTCTTACACCTATCTCCAAGATTTTTATAGAGAAGTGGATACCTTAATCCATTTAAAGTGGCCTTAGACTGATCTCGAAGGATTGATAATAGGATGTCTTATTCCATTTAAGGGGGCCACACACTTATCTCAAAGATTGGAATCAGAATTTAGGAACTAACCCCGGGATGAGAACTGGAATGTAGGTACCACTCTCAGAATGAGAATCAAAATCCTTATTCCATTTAAGGGGGCCTCACACCGATCTCAAGGAATTATAATAGGATGCCTTATTCCATTCAAGTGGGCCTCACACCAATCTTAAAAGATGGGAACCAAAATTTAGGTACTGAGTTCGGGATGAGAACTAAAAATTAGGTACCAGCCTCAGAATGAGAATTAGAAGCCTTGGTTCGATGAAAGATGCCTCACAACGATCTCAAGGATTAAGAATAGGATGCCTTATTCCTCTTAAGGAGGTCTTAGACCTATCTCGATGATTAGTGTAGAGAATCGGATGTCTTACTCCATTTAAGGTGGTCTTAGACCTATCTCGGAAGATGAGAATAGGATGCCTTACACCATTTTAGGTGGTCTTAGACCTATCCTAAGAATTTTTGTAGAGAACCAGCTGCCTTACTCCATTTAAGGTGGCCTTAAACCTATCTTGGAAGAATGAGAAGATGATGCCTTGCTCCATTAAAGGTGTTCTTATGCCTATCTAAAATAGTGGGGTAGAGAATTAGATGCCTTGCTCCATTTAAGGTGGTCTTAGACAGATCGTGAAGGATGAGAATAAGATGCTTACTCCATTTAAGGTGGTCTTAAACCTATCTCAAAGATTTGTGTAGAGAATCAGATGCCTTATTCTATTTAATGTGTCCTTAGTCTGATCTTAGAAAAATGAGAATAGGATGACTTGCTCCATTTAAGGTGTGCTTAGACCCATCTCAAAGATTTTTGTAGAGAATCAGATGCCTTACTCTATTTAAGGTGGCCTTAGACCGATCGCGTTAAAATGAGATTACGATGCCTTGCTCCATTTACGGTGGTCTTATACCTATCTCAAAGATTTGTGTACAGAACCAGATGCCTTACTCCATTTAAGGTGGCCTTAGACCGATCTCAAATGATGAGAATAGGATGCCTTACTCCATTTAAGGTGGTCTTAGACCTATCTCAATGATTTGTGTAGAGAATCAAATGCCTTACTCCATTTAAGGTGACCTTAGACCGATCTCGGAAGATGAGAATATGATTCCTTACTCCATTTAAGGTGTTCTTATACCTATCTCAAAGATTTGTCACATTTGTAAGGAAAGCACGGGGACTCACATCCAACCTAAGAGGTGATGAGCAACATTAGAAGGGAAAGCTCAGGGACTCAATTCCAACCCAAGAGATAGTGGAAGGGAATCAAAATTTAGGTATTGACCTCGAGAACATTATAAGAAGAGTGCAGAGAATTTGTGGTGCTGATTTAATGAATATGTGGAATGTGAAGGCTGACAGTAGTTAGGAAAGATTTGTGGGATTTTTTGAAGAGTTTTAAACTCCGCGGGGATTGTAAAAAATTCATGTAGATGGTGGAATTCGTGCTACGAGAGTGCAGGGTGTGGAACTTCAAAGTTCGAGGTGAATTTTCATCGATTAACCTTTCAACTTAGAATTTTAATTTTATTATTAGACTCTTTGTATCTTTATTTTTCATTATAATTTAGGACCAACACATTGTCATGCAGTTTTTCATCTGTCGCACAAAAAAGCAATTCGACAATGTGCTTAATTCTTGAATGAAACTTCATTAAATCTTCTTCAAATATGTGGAACAACTGATCATGCTAGAACTGTAAAAAGGCAACATGCTGAGTACATCTGAAACATCATATATCATATCTACTCTGCTTTTTCGATGCAAAAGAGTGCCAATTATCTATCTGTCTGTCTGTCCGTCTGTCTCGTGGGGTAAGCTGGTGATCAAGCTAACCTTCTAAGCCATGCTTTAGGACAAGAGTTCCTTTCGCATGCGCTTATAGTCACAGTTATCTCATAGCTCATATGGTCGTAGTTCTTCCAATTACGGATCTAGTTGGAATCTATATGGTTTCTTACTGTTATCCATTCTTTGAAATGTAACTGAGACTCTTCGGTACGACACTCTAGGAATGTAGTGTTTTGCTTGGTTTGCTTCATTTCCTTGTAGAATCAGCACTGAACTAATAGAATGTGAAATTGTAACTGAACCTCAAAACTCATCGGGTGTAACAATATCTATCTCCTTTCCAAATAGGATGTTGCTCTTGCTCATGAAAGATACTGTACAAAAGGGTCTGATAAAGTCACGGTGATCAATGTGGGGAGGTATGCAGTCCCACTCCTCATAATTGTTGATGATGTAGCTGATCGGGATGCAATCCACTGACCGTACGCTCTATCTAACCATTTTCTTGATCATGCGCTTTATCGCAAACGACAGGGGATCCACCTCATTGTAAATTAAGATTCCCAGGGGATTCCCTTGCCTATCTTTGACAAAGTTATAGCAACATCAATACTGGATGGTGCTCCTGCCTTTTCTGCACATCCACTTCTATGGTTCTGAATACACCTTCTTCATTAGTGATATAGCTTGGCCTTTATCTCTGAGATTGAAAACACAGTCCAGAATTCTTCTTTCGTCACTTCCGAGAATACTCTAGTGTGTAGTTCCAATCGTTCCAGGATATTAACAAACTTTCCTTGAATTTCCTCATAATATTCAAACTTTTGCATCCGGACCCTACTCATTCTCTCTAACTCTGTTGTAGAAATCCTTTGAGAACATCAGGGTCGCTCCTTTGTCTCCTCTTCTGAAGGATCAATGATGGTGGCAGCTCTATAAACTGTGGAATGTATGGATCGACCTCTGTGTGGTCGGCATTTCTGAACGTCATGTTGGACCTGTATATTCTTCAATTGTCCCATACCTCTCCAGGTAGAGAATGTTACACTCTGGGCATTCTATGAAGGCTCCCGCTGATGGTGTTCTCCTTGGGATTTCTGCATTTCACATGGAGCATCTCGTATAAAGCTCATTGGGGATCTCTAAAGATGCAGACTTTGTAAACATCTCTGGCTTGTCTTCTATAATCGGCGGACTAGTGGAGGTCTCTTTCAAATTCGGATCATAGACCTCCTCTTCATGAATTGAAGTTAATACAACAACGAATTGCTTAGCTCATTACTTTTCCAAGCAAACCAAAGCTCTATTTTGCAACGATTGGCATTTATGTGTTGCGTCCTCCTTAAAGGCGCATCCGAAACCCATTATTCAAAATTGACCAAGTCTAGCGTAAGTGTGGTGATCATTGACTGGAATGAGCTAGTTCCCTCAAACAATTATTGTATTCCCCCAGCTTTCTTCGTCTTCAGTGAGGAGTCTTCTCTGCCACTGATTCTCAATAGAGGAAGTAGTTCTTTTACTTCTTGGTGGCAGACTATACTCCTTAGGGGGCTATGTAATCTACATTGACTTGAACATAGTCTAAGTCATAATTAACAACGCCACCCTGCACTGCCTTCTCTTTGTCAAGTGCGAGATTTAAGCCATCATTAAAAGCGAAGATTAGCTTCTGATCTGACATTTTTTTGAAAAAATAAGAAAACATCAATGCGTTGAAATTAAATAAATGAACAAGAATAATAACAAACAATTACTAAGCGAATTTTAAATTTTACATCTGCAAGCATTTTATTTAATTTAATTTAGTGAAATTTCAAAATTAAGAGGGAAATTTAAAAGTGCAAATTTAGATTTTATTTTCTTAAAATTGATCTTATTACAAAATTTTTGACCTAGTCATAGATGCTGCCCAAATAATCATCCCTAGAATAAGTATCACTTTAAAAAAAATCATGCGGTGGGACATCAAGTTTTATATTATTTCTTCAAATATCGCCCATTGACCGGCAGCATGGGCCTTTCGCCTTATAAATCCATTAACTGGTAAGACCCTCCTTAAAAGACCTTTTCTACGACAAATGTCCCCTCCAAAGTTGGATCAAATTTTTCACCTATCCTGGTGTGCAAGGATAGGTCTCTTGAGGATGAGTACGAGTTCACCAACATTAAACAACCTTAGGCGAACCATTTTATCATGGGCTCAGATCATCTTTGCTTGATAGAGCTCTAGATTCTGCTGTGCTTCTAATCATTTTCCATTAAAACTTTCAATTCTGTAAGTCTGAGTTCGACATTGTATTCCACTGTAATCTGATTAATGACAACAACTCTGAGAGATGGTAGCTGAAATTCCAACGGAAGTACAACTTTGAGCCCTTACATGAGCGCATACCGTGTACATTGACTAGGAGTCTGAATGTTGTTTGGTAGGCCCATAAAGCTTCAAAAAACTTCTTTTGTCATCCCTTCTTATTTTCATCCAATGTCTTCTTCAAACTTTACATGAGTGTTTTATTGAAGGCTTTAGCTAAGCCATTCACTCTGAGATAGTAAATCACAGAGTATATCTAATTTATCCCATGCTGCTTGACAAAATTGTTGATCTTGGTGCTCTTGAAGGTTGACCCGTTATCGGAAATTACTCTACATAGAACACCAAAATAGTTGACAATTTGAATCTTGAAAAATTAAAGAACATGGTGCGTTGTAACCTCTCGCCATGACACTGCCTCTACCCTTTTGGAGAAGTAATCTATATCTGGAGAATAAATTTGTGTCCCTTCAAAGGTGGAGGGTCCATCGGACCCACTATGTCCGTGCCCCAACACTAGAATGGCCATGTGGCGATGGTTGGGTGTAGCACATTCAGAGGTTGGTCCAAGAACACTCCATGGACTTTGTAGGTGACACTTTCTGGATGTATCCATGCAATCTATCAACATTTTTCGCCAATAATATCCGAGTCTCTTAATTTTCATCTTCATTTTCAGCCCTGACTGGTGAGCACCTGGTGAGCACCACACAATCTGACATGTACATCTTTCACGATATCCTGTGCTTCTACTCTGCTTAGTCATCACACATCTGATCAAATGACTATCTGTAAAGGACATTACCTACCAAAGCATATGACATAGCTCTTCTCATGGTATGATATGCTTCAAACATGTCATCTGGTAGGCGTCCTGTTTGAAAGTATTCTATTAATGGCCTGAACAAATCTTCAATAACGTTAACTACTGCAGCAACCATCTCTTCTTCTTTTTTGAGCTTATATAGACTATTGAAGTCGATCTTTGAAAAAACTTGGCATTCTTGTATTGTAATATCAATGGAATCCGCCGTTGGACATGCCAATTCCTTAGTAAGCTTGTCTAAAGCGTTGACATGGGTGTTATCTCCCTGAGGAATCCTAAACAGTGTTGTCGCCACCCAAAATTCGCCTAACACAGTCGCCGCCAATTCTCATTCGTTCTCTCATGTCATCGTGTCTATTTTTGATAAGGATGTTGGAGTCGCCATTTTGTTTATCTATCATATTGCCCTATTTTTCCAATTTACCTTAACCTTTGGAACAAGTAAAAGATCTTCAAGTATTATAGGAATTAGGAAAAAGGGAAAGGGCAAATGATATTAAACAAGAGAAATGTTGGTAGGTAAACTTATAGAGAAGACTCTAGAATGTCAAAATCTCATATAAGGATAACCACATAAATGGTCTGATAACCAGAGATTTAGGTTGATCACATATTCTGAATTCTTAATTTTCCTATATGAGCAAGTTCATATAGTTAATTACATCTTAGGTAATTATAAATTTACCTAAGAAAACTCTTGATTCTCATTAACACTGATTCTTCTAAAATGTCAAGATTAAGGAAAGAAACATCAATTGTTTTATTCATGGGGAATCTGATTCTACCCTAAAGGTTTTGTGTTATGTCATGTCATTTTGTTCATGTCATTTTATTTTATTTTGTCTATTTTTGTCTCGTTTTGTTATCTTGAAATTCCGCTTTCGAATGTAGTCATGCAAATAGAGTTAGCACACCCTATAACATGCAAATGGAATCTAGAGTGAAATTTTGTTTTCATGTTTTCAATAAACCTGCAAAAGAGAACATGTTTAGCATAAAATCATGTTGTCAAATTTATTAATTTTAGTTGGTCATTTAATTAGTTGAATAAATTTTAAACAACCCGGTCAAGATGTCTATGGTTCCGTCATCCCGGAGCCATGAAGTATTTAGATTTACTTAGTACAAAAGGTGTTTAAACCAGGACCGAAAGATTCTTGTCAGCAACCATAGATTGCGTCGTCCAAGAAATCTTTGTAAATCTGAACACAGATGTTTAAGTTGTGTTTTAATTTCTTTTAAGATGAAATTTATGTCATTTATGTCGTGAGTTAGATTTTTATGATGTCAATTGTTTTAGTTCATATGTCAATTAGACCTGAGAGAGTTTAATTGAAACCTAAGATTTATGTTTAATATCAGTGAAACTGAAGATGATTTAGATTCAATGTAGGCAGAACCTAGAGTTTTAAGTCCAATGTGGATAAGACTTAAGATGTTCTAGGTTCAATATAGGTAGAACCTAAAGATTAGAAAAGCTTTAAGACCAATGTAATTAGGACTTAAGATGTTTTAGGTTCAATGTAGGTAGAACCTAAAGATTGAATTCATTTTAAGTCTAATGTAGTTAGGACTTAAGATGATTTAGGTTCAATGTAGGTAGAACCTAAGAGTTGAAATGGCTTTAAGTTCAATGTAGTTAGGACTTAAGATGATTTAGGTTCAATGTAGGTAGAACCCAAGAGTTTAAATGGTTTTAAGTTCAATGTAGTTAGAACTTAAGGTAATTAGGTTCAATGTAGGTAGAACCTAAGAGTTGAATTTGTTTTAAGTCCAAGGTAGTTATGACTTAAGAAGATTTAGGTTCAATGTAGGTAGAACCTAAGGATTGAATTGGTTTTAAGTCCAATGTAGTTAAGACTTAAGGAATTTAGGCTCAATAAGTCCAATGTAGTTAGGACTTAAGGTATTTAGGTTCAATGTAGGTAGAACCTAAGAGTTGAATTGGTTTTAAGTCCAATATAGTTAGGACTTAAGGTATATAGATTCAATGTAGGTAGAACCTAAGGGTTGAATTGATCTAAGTCTAATGTAATTAAGACTTAAGGGTTGAGTTGAGTTAGGTTCAATTTTGATTGAACCTAAAGTTTATGTTGACCAAAGTTCAATTTGAATTGAACCTAAGTTTAAGATCTGATTCAGGTTTAGTATATGTTGAACCTAGAGTTTGGTTGACTTAGATTCAGGTTGGGTTAAATCTAAGTTTTAGGTTTGGCTTAAGTCCAATAAGGGTTGAACTTAAGTTTGAAGTTGATTTAGGTTCAAGTTAGGTTGAACCTAATTTTTAAGTTAACTTGAGTTCAAGTTAGGTTCTCAAGTTAAGTTAAACTCAAGTTAAGTTTTTGTTAAATTAGGTTCAATGTGGGTTGAGCCTAATGTTTGAATTAACTTGAGTTCAAGTTAGGTTGAACTCAGATTAGGTTTTCTTTGGATTGATTAAACATAATTAGGGTGAGGCCTAATTTTGGTAAGGTTTAATTGATTAACTAGACTCAATATGGGTTAAGTCTAATTAGGTTAAGGTTAATTAAACCTATTTAGGTAAGGTTTAATTGATTATTGACTCAATATGGGTTAAATATAATTAGGTTAAGGTTATTTAAACCTAATTTAGGTTAGGTTTAATTGATTAATTAGACTTATTTATTGTTAAGTCTAATTAGGTTAAGGTTAATTAAACCTAATTGATTAATTAGACTTATTCGTGGTTATGTATAATTATGTTAAGGTTAATTAAACCTAATTAAGGTAAGGTTTAATTAATTAATTAGACTTAATATTGGTTAAGTTAATTAGGTTAAAATTAATTAAACCTAATTTAGGTAAGGTTTAATTGATTAATTTGACTTATTTGTGGTTAAGTCTAATTAGGTTAAGGTTAATTAAACCTAATTTAGGTAAAGTTTAATTAATTAATTAGACTTAATATGGGTTAGGTCTAATTAGGTTAAAGTTAATTAAACCTAACTTAGGTAAGGTTTAATGTATTAATTAGATTTAATTGTGGTTAAGTATAATTAGGTTAAGGTTAATTAAACCTAATTTAGGTAAGGTTTAATTAATTAATTAGACTTATTTGTGGTTAAGTCTAATTAGGTTTAAGGTTAATTAAACCTATAAGGTTAATTAAACCGTTAATTAAACCTAATTTTGGTAAGGTTTAGGTTATTAATTATACTGAATTTGGGTTAATTCTAATTGGGTTTAAGGTTTATTAAACCTAATTTTGGTAAGGTTTAATTGATTAATTAAACATAATATGGATTAAGTCTAATTGGGTTTAAAGGTTAATTAAACCTAATTTGGGTAAGGTTTAATTGATTAAATAGACTTAATACGGGTTAAGTCTCATTGGGTTTAAGGGTTCATTAAACCTAACTTAGATAAGGTTTAATTGATTAATTAGGGTTAATAAAGGTTAGGCCTAATTAAGATTTTTTGAGTTAAACCTAATGTAGTTAACGTCTAACTAGGGTTTAATTAGGTCTAAATGTGGTTTAGGCCTAATTAGGGTTTGTTAAGTTAAACCAAATGTAGTTAAGGTTTAACTGGGGTTTAATTAGGTCTAAATGTGGTTTAAAACTAATTAGGTGTGTATTGAGTTAAACTTAATGTAGTTAAGGTTTAACTAGGTTTAATTAAGTTTAAAAGTGGTTTAAACCTAATAAGGTTTGTGTTAAGTTAAACCTAATGTAGTTAAGGTTTAACTAAGGTTTGGTTAGGTCTAAATGTGGTTTAGACTAAATTAGGGCTTAATTTTTTATTAAACCTAATTTAATTAAGGTTTAATGGGTTAATTAAGTCTAATGATTTCTTTAGACCAAATTAAAGTTTGATTTGAGGAAAGACTAAGGTAAATATGTATTTTTTTTTATTCTTACAAATTTAACCCTAGAAATGAAATTTCATTTTTAAATTTATAAATGGTTAAAAATTTGTCATTTTAGAGTTAAAAAATGTCAATCTGAGCTTTCTAACCATTTCTGATTTTAATTTCCAATTTTCTCAATTTTTATATCTATTTTAAAGATATTTATAAATTTTGAAAGGAATTAAGAAATTGATGTCTAGGGAGTTTTTCTAGCCTTGGGGAAAATATGGTAAGCTCCTAAGGACTTATAGATAATTCCCTAAAAAATTCAAAATTTTTGAAATTATAAATAATTTTTAATAATTAAATTACTTCAGAGAATAACTAATTAATTAAAAATTAATTATAATTAATTAAATCCTAATTTCATGTCAAAAATGTTCTACTCACTGTCTTGAGTTTAGAGATATTTTTGTCTTATTTTTATGATTTTTGTGTGTCAAGATATCAATTTTTGATGCTTTTAAGGTTAATATGAATTTAATTAAATCATAATTAACCAGAATAATCCCTAAGGCATTGTGTGTCCTCGTACGTGTCAAAAAAAGTTTGATCCATCGCGGGGATCAGAACAGGGAATTTAGATGAGAATAAATCATAGTCGTCCATTTTCAAAACTAAAAAACGGACGGCATCCATGCATCTTCTTCCTCTGCCCTTTCCCGTGGACCGTCAATTTTCTAGGGACAAGTTCTCACTGGATTCTCGATGAAATCGAGTGAAATTTGTTTCTATAGCTTCATCTCGAGGGGGAAAACCCATCCATACAGTGATGTATGGGTTTTGAAATAGTTCATTTCACAATCGACCAAAATCGAACGAGATTTATTTCAAAATGGTCATACCTTGGCTTGATGAAGTGAAGCTTCAATCAAGTTTTCTGGAAACGATCGCCAAGTCCTCGAAAACCTCCTAGTATGCTCAATTTTGAGTGAAATCAGGTGGAGGTATCATTTCACTGAAGTGGGCTCACGACTTCATTGAAGAGTAGGTTAGAGCTAATGGGAAGACGAAATTTCGATTGGAATCTTCTTCTTTGAGGTCAAAGATGGATTTGGAGGAGTTAATTTGGAATTTTGGTGGGTTTTATGTCAAACCCAAAAATGGTCCTATTTTTGGGTAGGGAAATTGGGAGGATACATTGTGCTTCAAGGCCTGATTCTATAGGGAATCAATTGCCTAGATGATAGGGAAGAACTTCACTGTTGAAGGTTTCCTCCATTAACCATTATCCATTATTTTCTCCTCTCCCCTCAAGGAAGCTTACGGTTTAGCTCTATTTATAGCCATTGAGACCATAGGTCAGCTTAAGCTGATTTAGGGCTTAAGCTAACATAGGCTTTTTTGGAGAAGTTACTACTCGATGTCATCATAACTGATGATAGAATTTCAGCTTAAGGATAAGCTTACTTCATCCTCCTATGTTGAGGTCACTGATGGTGAAGGTTTGATTTAAGTTTTGGCATCCCGTCATTGGATGGTCTATGAGGTGGATAGGATTGGTTAAAATTTACTGAAATGGCCTCCCCTATTAATGCTCACAAGTTCATTTAATGAAGCTCAAAAGATCATGACACATAAGCGCCATTGTCATCTCTTATATGGGTTGGTCATGTTGGTCTTTAACCATGGTAAAAGAGGTGGTTGAAGTGATGTGTCTCTCCTATTGGATAATCTATGAGGTGTTTGAGATTTCATTTGGATTGGTCAGCCAACTCAATTCATGGAAGCAAGTGATTCATGCTTTAGGTTGAGGGAATGTTGACACATAAGCCTCATTTCCATGATGGTGCGTTAATGAGACTAATCATGATGGGAGGATAATTTGGATAAGAGTTCCTTCCAATTGGATGATGAGGAAGGTGTATGATGACTCAACCATATCATCCTTAAGCCTTTTTATGAAAGAATGACACCTCCTTCATTTGTTCATGATGGTGTTTAACCTTGGTCAAAAGTCATGGTTTATGGATTGGTAAAAGTATTAATTGTGTCATGATGAGTTTAATGGGTCATGGGTGACCCATTGGTGACTGCCCAAAAATTTGATTTTATTTTGAAAATCAATTATGGGTTTTTTTTATGTCATATGTGATGTCATTTTGATGTCATGTGTGATGTCTTTTAATTTAGGGTTAAATTCTCATAAATCCATTTTTAATTAATTATGTAATTAATCAAAAATGTTGAAAATTATAATATTAACCCATAAATTAGTCAAAATGATTTTCGGTGTTGACCATTTGACAAATTTCACCAATTTGGTTCAAAATTAAATATTTTGACCAAAGTTGACCAGGTTGACTATGGTTGACCAGAGTTGACCCATTTAGGTGTAGAGTTGACCAATATGACTTTTCTAACTTATCATGGCTAGGTTAGTCATGGAGTCTATGTGTTGGTCATTAGGTCATGGATTGACCATTTTGACCAAGTTGACTATGGTTGATAAGGGTTGACCAGTTTTGACCATAGTTGACAAATATAGGTCCAGGGTTGACTATGATGACTCACTTCACCATGTCATGGTTAGTTTAGTCATGAGGGTCTTGGGTTTATGACTTGGGTTTGACCAAGGTTGACCAAGGCTGACCAAAGTTGACCAGAATGGTCAAATTGACCATATGGTGTTGTTTTAACCATGTGGTGGTCATTTAGGTCTATGAATGATCACATGGTCAAAGTGGTGACCATGGGGGTTCACCTTAGTCATTTTGACCAATAGTCAATCAATGGTGTATGTAGTTGATCAAATGGTCTAGTTTGAACATTTTGGTGTTTTAAAATGATCAAATAATCCAATTTGACCATTTTTAGGGTTTGAACTGATTCATTGGTCCAAATTAACCAAAGTTGGCCAGTTTGACCAAAATTGATCTGTTTGACCCAAATTGACTATTTGGGTCTAAGTTGACAAATTGGATCAATTAAATGTCAATGTTGACTTTATGATCATTATGGTGACCATTAAGTCAAAATTTGACCAGATTAGGGTTTGTCACCACTGATATGATCATTTAGGGTATTATCATTGTTAATCTCCAAAAGGAGTGCTTTGAGGGTTATTTCAATTTTTAAGGTTTTAATAACCCTATGTATGTCCGAAGAAGTCAATGTTGGTAGACCCTTTATCTTAATGATCATAATGATCATTTTAGGTCATTTAAATGGGTTTGAGAATCTTAAATCATAAGATTCCTCAAGTTGAGTTTGGTCTATGAATGTTATTTTAAGACCTTCACTAAAAGTGAGGTCTAAAAGTGTCACACTCGGAATTTGTTCCAACAACTTCAATATATATTTGTGGTATTTTGTTAATTTTGGCTTCAAAATTTTGTACTGGCGGACAACTTGTTGAATGATGAGTTGTGAGTCTCCATAGATGGCAATGTCTGTTATGTTTGTTGATATTGCCAACTCCAATTCTGTAATCAAAGCTTTGAATTCTACCTCATTGTACTTGCATCGCTCTGTTAGGTGGTATGAGAATCTTGACATGCCCTGATCTGGTGTAACAAAGATCAGACCTATTTTTGCTTTTCCTTGTACAACCATCTCTGATCCTTTATCTTTTCTAGCTGACGAAGCTCCGTCAAAGTACATTTTCCAACATCTGGCTTTGTACATCTCCACTTTTAGTATCTGCTCATTTGGTAGATCATCATTGAGAGGGTACCCAGCTAAGAGTGGGTGCGCTGCAAGAAAATCTGCTAGAACTTGTCCTTTGATGGCAAGAAGGGGTACGAAAGTTATGTCGACTTACAATAAAATCATCAGCTACCTTGCTAAACGTCCAGAAAGTGTTGGTCGCAAATATTTTAATGGATTAAATTTCAAAATAATGGTGATCTTATGAGAAAGCATGTAATGCTTGAGATTTGGGCGGCAAAAAATAACGCTAAGAAATGCTTCTCAATAAAAGGATACTTTTTCTCCGTCATTATTCTAGCTGAATAAAGTAGTAGAGTGCATTTTCCTTACCCTCATCATTGACCTGTGCTAACAGGGCTCCGAGAGAGTCATCTAAGGCCACAATATAAAGCATCAAGGTTATTCCCGTGATAGGGGCTGCCGAAATCGGAAGTGTCATTAAATATTGCTTAACATCCTCGAAGAGCTACTGGCATTTCTCTTTCGAAAAAAATTAGGCATTATTTTTAATTAATGTCGAGAAGGGCTGACACCTACCCTGACACCTTCCTGACATATTAGAAGAAAAGTGTCTTAGGTATGTTTTTTTTCCTTGAAAAGATCGTAGTTATTTCAAGGTTTTGGGAGAAGACATTTCCAAGATAGCTTTAATCTTATCTGGGTCAATCTCGATTCCCCGATGATGGCTAATGAATCCTAAAAATTTTCGAGAGGTAACACCGAAGGCACACTTTAAGGGATTCATTTTAATATTATATTGTCATAATCGTTCAAACAAGATCCTCAAATCGTACAAGTGATCTACTCGTTGTTTGCTCTTGATGAATAAATCATCCACGTAGCACTCCACTTTGTTGTGGATGAGGTCATCAAATATCTTCATCATAGCTCGCTAGTATGTTGCTCTTGCGTTCTTCAATCCAAATATCATCACTGTGTAGCAAAAGAGCCTAATCGATGTTCTGAAAGCTTAAGTGATGTGTCTTTTGGAGAAGTTTTAATTTGATTGTATCCTGACGATCCATCCAAAAAGGAGAAGATATCATGTGTCGATGCAATGTCCACCATTAACTCTAGTATTAGTAGTGGAAACTCATTTTCTGGATACGCTTTATTTAAATCCCTAAAGTCGACACACACACAGATTTGTCCATTCTTCTTTTCAATTGGTACAACATTGGCTTGGCATGTCAGGTATTGCTCTTCTCTTACAAAGTTAGCTTCTATTAAGTTCTGCACCTCGGTAATGACTTGTTGCTCTATTTCGAGGCGCATTCTTCTTGGAGCTTATTTTACTAAGGTCATACTCTAGCCCACTCTAAACCTATGAACTAAAACTTTTAAGGACAATCCTGGCATTTCATCATAGCTCCAGGCGATGCAATATTTAAAGTTTGACAATAACTTGATCAAATTTGTAGATTCTTCTTCACTGAGTAGAGAAATTATGAAGGTGGGTCGGGCTGCTCCTCAGTTTCGAGGTTGAATTCCTTCAATTCATCGATGGTTGATTTAATCTCTTCTTTAAATTATGACAAAGCAAATTCTACCAGCTAATCTTCAGAGTTATCCTCCACGTCAAGAAAATTTTCTTCTAATTTGATAGTAACAAACATACAAAATCTTGAATCATCTACTGGTCATGTTGTACCAAACCCAAGTCCTTTTGAGTTGAGAATTCGACTTTTAAAATTCCATAATTTTTCAAAGAGCTGTAGTTTATCCTTTGGAATTTGTTTTGACACATATCCCTGTTGAATTACTTTTTGAACACAAGGAGAAAAGTAACCAAATGGCAATTCTATTAATTCATTAGAATCATCCTCTTCCAAATTTACATGATTTTCAGAATTAGTAGGAGGAGAAGTATGATAAATCTTGATCAACTTAAAACCAACACCTCAGACTTCCTTGACCTCCAAACTCTCAACCTTCTGAGGGTGGATCGGAGTCAGGGCCACGACATGCACATAGTGGTTGATTCGAACATACATCCATCAAGGAAATCTCAAACTGTGGTTTCTTTTATTTTATCATCATCATCTCCACATCAGACTTATCTTCATCAGAACTTTCCTCCATGTTGATGCTAATGGTCAACTTTGTTCGTTCAACAATCTTGTTGGTTCTCCCTTGTCCACGTCCCCAGCCTCGATCTCAGATGTGTGAGCTAAAAGAACCTCTACCAACTTGTTGTGAAGAAGTGGTAGTAGATTTGTGATTCTTCTGTATCTTCAATCTTATTTGTCATGGCTTCTCAAGAAAATTCGATCTTCATCGGAGGGGCATAGTAAGCGGCTTCTTCATGGATTCCTACTTCGTGAACTGAGAATGATTGTAAATCGCCCAGGATGCAATGTTCTTGTATTTCTTTGAAATATTTGATACACTGGTGTAATGACAAGGAACCATGTTATGCTCGTGTAGCCAAGGTCAACCAAGAAAGGCATTAAAAGAGGTCTCTACGCTGATGATATGGAACTTGGAAGTAGTTACTATCTCTCCAACCTTCATTAGTAGTGTAATTGATCCAAAAGCTCTTTCTCCTTTTTGATTGAATCCCCTTAGCATAATCCTGCCGGCAGTGAGCTTCTAAGCGTCAATGTCTATGTAGGCTAACGTTCATAGACTCATTAAGTTAAGTGAATCTCCTGGATCTACCAAAAATTTGGAAAGCACAAATCTGTCAAAGTTTACTGAAATGTAGAGCTGTCAGTTATGATTGGTAATACCAAGCAGCAAGTCCTCATCGGTGAAGGTCACCCTAGGCTTTTCCTTTAATGAACAAACTTCATCTAAGGATGTGTTGGCCAACTGGGCTAAGTAAATTTATAGATCAAGTAGGGTCATGACTATAGCTTGCCTCGTCTCTTTTGACAAGATAAAAGCGCCGTAAATGCTCAGTTTGGCTGGCAGGCTGTAGACCCTGAGATGAGCTATTACGTTAAAATCCACTTGATACGTGCCTCTTATTTTTCTTGGAATAGGTATTTCATTTATCACTGGAGGTGGTTCTTCGTGAGTAGCTATTTGATTCCCTTTGTTTATTGGAGCTACTCTTAGGGGTAAGACCTTTCCACTCCTCAAATTTATTTTTTTAATCTCTTCTTTTTCTTGTGACTTTGTGGGCAAAACTTTTGGTGTCTCTTCTGTATTGAAGAAATTCATGTTGATGGTGAGCGGTGCTCCTTCGCACTCAAGGACTGGCTCCTCGCTCCTAGAATTGTCGTAATCAGTGACATCAATATCTTCTTCATTTTTGTTGACATATTCATCAGATTTAAGTATGATTTGCGGATTAGTTTGAGAATCAAGATTGGGGTTAGATTGGTCACAGTTAGTTAAATCATCACTAGATACAGTTAAAACATAGCCGAAATCGTAATAATTATATTCAAAAAACTCTGGAGGGGCAAAGAGATAATCATACATGGTCAAGGGGTTCAAGAAATTCTCCCCAGAATTCGAGATAACTAATCTAACCGAGGCATCCTTTATCCTACCTCTTGTTCTATCAGTCTTCACGATCGTAACCTTCTTCTTTGGTTGCGGTGGTTTCCCCGCTGAAATCTCCAACTTTGTCATGATAGGTTGTAGACGTTGAGTGGCAGCTTGTGTTGAAGTGGTCTGAATCTGATCGAGCATCTTCTTGGATGATTTGCTCCAAACTATGCTCCAATAATCTTCCTCTGAGTACGGCTCCATTGGGGTAATCGGCTCTGCCAAAATCATATTTACAAAACCTCTTTCAAGTTCTTTTAAATATTCTTTCATAATTGTTATATTTCCTTCTTTGAGATTCCTCTTCAGTCAATCTTTAAAACTGAACTAGCCCTCTATGGTGTGTCCAAGTAGTCTCTGGTAAGGGCAAAAATTGGGATGGTCCTTCTTATCAACCATTTCTGGTTTCTTTGGCTAAGGCAATTTGAACTCGGGCTTCTTCATTAGACTCCTGAACATCTTTAACATGGCTTCATCTTTAAAGGAGTATGTCCTATTCATCCATTCTACAATTGTTGGACTTGGTCTACCATTTGTCTTATATGTCCTTCGCTGCTGCTGACTGGATTGACCATACTACTGAGTAGGTTGATGCTGAGGCTGGTTATGTTGTGACTCCTACTGATGACCCTGATGGGACTACCTAACCTGAATCCTTATTGGCTCCTTGCTGATACACCAAAATAATATGTTATTTTAAGTATAAATTTTATGTTTATTTTTAGTGATATTGCAATTTAAAGAAAGGTATTTTCATGTTTTTGTTGTAGGTATATCAATTTTATGCATTCGAAACAAAAGTAGCAAAAGATAAAATTTGGAGCCAAAACATTGAATTTTGGGAATTTTGGGGCCTGATGCGCCAGATTGGCGTCAGAAGCACCATTTTATTGAGATCTAGCGCATGATGTGCCAGAGTAGCGCTAGAAGCGCAATTTGACATAGAGCTAGAGCAGTCGCTCTAGATTTGGTGTTAGAAGCGCCAAAAGCCAAAACAGCGCGGACTTAAGCAAGTTGGCGCCTGATGAGCCAGTATCAGTGCCAGATGCGCCAGAGATGACTTTTTGCGGATTAAGGTAGTTCAGGATGAATTTTGCATGAATTTTGAAAGGGACGCTTGTTCTAAACACCCATTGGAATGATTCTATGCATCTATACACTTTATAAGGTTCTTTTATGAAGGGACATGTCTCTTAGATCACGATATGTCTCTCGGATAAATATACTTGTCTTTTGAATTCAAAAGGGTTGACTTTTGGATAGAATCTTGGATGAAATTTTGAAATCTTTTTAGAGGGAGGCAACCTTTAATAAAAGAGAGATTTTGGAGAGTGAGGAAGTTTGGCATATAAGAGGTAAACAAAAGAGTTTGAGAGAGAGAGATGGTCAAGGGCTTGGAGATTTTCTTCAAGGATTGTAAGAGGAGAGAGAAGGTTAGAGATTTCTTCTTCATTGCACTTCTAAGAGAGAATTGAGAGTGCTTTTAAAGAGAGAAAGCCTTGAAGAGAACTTCTAGGGATTTTCTTGGGAAGGATTGTGAGATAAGTTGTGTCTTTTATTTCTTTTATTTTGTAAACTTATTTTTATATATGACATCCTGTTTTGTCATTTCCTTCTAATTAATTCTGAGTAGTCTTCTTTATTCTTCTCCCTACTTTGAGATATGGTTTTGTGAAGAATTGATTTTGCTTTATATGATTTTAAATGTCAATAGTTTGAGATGATTTGAACTCCGATCTTCATTTACGTTTTGATATGACCAATTAAAATTTTAAAATGTGTTGAGAAACATATGTTGCAAAAGGGCCATGATTTCTACAACATAGAGAGAATCACATTTGATTTCATGGGAGAGGATGTCATTCATGGAGTTGAGTGCAAATAAATACGAAAATATAATTTGTTTGATGTTGAATTAGAGATTTTAAGGTGATAGATTAAAATCCTTAATTTGGTCGAGTTGATTGGAAACTGATGCGATATTGTTAGCCCTCGGGTAAGGGAGTAGTGGAAGCTCTGAAGTGGCAGCCGGTATCCTCCCAGCATAATCACAAAGTTAGGGACCAAACCATGGATTAATAATGTTCTTTATGCACTTGAAAGAGCTTAAATAATAAGATTGCTCCTATTTAGCAAAAAATAATATATAAATTTTACTTTTGAAAGTTTAATAATTAGTTTAATTAACTTTCTCTTTTTACTATATTTTATTTAACATTCACTCTATCAATTTATATTCAAATTTAGCACTTCACTTTTGTTGTTTAAATTTGTAGTTTACATTAAAATCTTAAGAATTTACTTCTAGGCATTTTCAACTTTGTTGTGGGATTGATATTTAGGACTCCAATTAGAGCCCTTTATTACTTGAGCGATATGCATACTTGCGTTATTTTTCGGGGAGTTTGCAATTTAAAGATTTTTAAATGATAAAACTATTTTCACTAAAATAATTATTTTTAGATTAATTTGCATATTTATTATTGTATTTATCGTGTGTCTTTTCTAATATTAAAAAATATTTGCAAAATTAACACACTAAATCCATCCGCATCAAGTTTTTGGCGCCTTTGCTGGGG
The DNA here is from genome assembly GCF_001263595.1 of Phalaenopsis equestris. Lineage (NCBI taxonomy): Eukaryota > Viridiplantae > Streptophyta > Magnoliopsida > Asparagales > Orchidaceae > Phalaenopsis > Phalaenopsis equestris. Next base: position 81,149 of record NW_018250881.1, read on the forward strand.
AATAAACGGAAAGTAGTAGTAATTTATTTTATAATTTGATTTATTTTTATTTTAAACTAAAAAAAAGAGAGAGCTTGTAGTTTAGTTTGAATCTTTTCATATATTAGAGTTTAAATTCATTCAAGTATACAAAACTCTATTGTAGCTGCTAATTCATTTGAGCTTAAACCTACTATTATCCAAATGGTACAAGACAATCAGTTTGGATGAACACTAACTGAAGATCCTAATTTACACCTTACTAGTTTTCTAGAATTGCGTGCTACTTTTAAATATGATGGAGTGTTGAATGATGCTGTCAGACTTAGACTTTTTCCTTTTTCACTAAGGGATAAAGCTAAGATGTTGTTAAACTCGTTAGCACCTGAATCTATCAGAACTTGGGGAGACTTATCACAAAAAAATTTATTTAAATATTTCCTACCTTCAAAAAGTGCTAAGCTTAGAAAGGATATTACATCTTTTTGTTAGTTTGAAGGGGAATCAATTTATGAAGCCTAGGAAATATTTAAAGATCTTCTTAGAAAGTGTCCACACCATTCGTTGCCTGATTGGTTTATATTTCAAACTTTTTATAATGGATTGGTTGGATATCTTAGCTAAATAATTGACACTGCTGCTGGTGGATCATTGATATCAAAACCATTCGATGAAGCATATTCTTTAATTGAAGAGATGGGTACTAATAATTTTAAATGGACCTTTGAAAGGGTAAATCCAGAAAGAGTAGCAAGTATTCATGATTCGGATGCGATATCTATGTTAGCTGCCCAAATAGCTGCTATACCAAAGAAGATAGATCAATATGGAATAAACCATTCTCGGACATTACCTGTACTTGAGGAAAACTCATTGGGACAAATGATGTAATCTCAATCTTCTTATGAGACCATAAATGCAATAAATAATCATTCTAATAATCCTTATGCCAATTATTATAATCCTGGTTGGAAGAATCACCCATATTTTAGTTGGAGTAACAATAAATCTAATGCTGCAAATCTGAAATAGGGAAACAACACTGCGAACCCATTGGGAAACTCTAACAATCAAGGAAATCCAACCATCCAGGTTTTAATAATTTACAGAGTAAGGAGAAAAGTTTTCATTGGAAGAATTTATATTACAAATGCGAAGCTAATTACAAAGTCAAGGATCAACAATTAGAAACATGGAAAATCAATTAGGATGTATTGCTACGACACTTAGCATTAGATAACCAGGAACGTTGCCTAGTAATGTTAAAGTAAATCCTACAGATGTATCATATCAATTTTCAGTGATTTAATTGAAAAAGTGATTGAAGTTTTTGTGGAGGATTTATCTTGTATTTGGAACTTTATTTGAAATATGTCTAAATCATTTAGAGAAAGTTCAAGGATAATGTGAAAAGACTAATCTCGTATTAAACTGGGAAAAATGTTAATTTATGGTTGCAGGAGGAATTGTGCTTGGGCATAAAATTTCAGAAAATGATATGGAAGTAGATCCTACAAAAATTCAGGTTGTATCAAACCTACCCCACCTACTACTGTAAGAGGATTTTGGAGCTTTTTAGGACATGCTAGATTTTACAGAAATGTAATAAAGATTTTTCAAAAGTTATTAAGCCTTTATGCCAACTTTTGGAAAAATATACAAAACTTGACTTTAACCACGATTGCCTTAAAGCCTTTAAAACTTTAAAGGAAAAATTGATCACTGCTCCAATAATTGTTTCATATGATTGGGAGAAACCTTTTGAATTAATGTGTGATATAAGTGATTATGCAAAGTGATTGTGCAATTGCAGCTATTTTAGCGAAGAGATATGATAAGATTTTTAAATTCATATACTCTGCAAGTAAGACTTTTAATGATGCTCAAATTAATTATATCACTACTGAAAAAGAGTTATTAACCGTTCTTTATGCATTTGTTAAGTTTAAGTCATATCTGATTGAAGCTAAATGTGTTGTGCATACTGACCACTTAGTTATTAAATATTTAATGTAGAAAGAGGATGCTAAACCAATATTAATTAGATGGGTACTTCTGATGCATGATTTTGATTTTGTAGTAGTCGATAGGAAAGGGACTGATAATCAAATTGCTGATCATCTATCTAGTCTCATAGGAAGAAATACTTGATCTAGAAAAAGAAATTAATGACACTTTTCCTAATGAAAAACTTTATGCTGTAAATGGATGGGATATACCTTGGTATGCTGATATAGTAAATTATATTGTCAGTTGTATTTTACCATATGAACTAATAAAACAACGGAAAAAGAAATTCATTCACGATGCAAAATCATATTTTTGGGATGACTCCCTATTTGTAAAAATAATGTGAAGATTTAGTAGTGGCATGATGTGTGTCTTACAAAAAAATTCAGGAAATTATCCAAAAATGCCATGATTCTGAATTTGGCGGTCATTTTGGGAATGATAGAACTTTTCATAAAATTTTGCAATCTGGAATTTATTGGCCTACTCTATTTAGATATATATATATATATATTAAAACATGTGATTGGTGTCAGTGAGTAGCCAATATTTCAAAAAGAAATAAAATGTCTCTAAATTTTACTTTGAAAGTTGAAATCTTTGATGTTTGGGGATTAGATTTTATGGGATCAGTTGTACCTTTATTTGGAAATGTGCCTTCACCAAATGCAACAAATCAGTATGTGCAGAGTAATCATTACCGATGGAGTATCTCATTTTAGGAATGCAACAATTGCAAGATTGCTGGAAAAATATAATATAATGCATAAAATTGTAACTGCTTATCATCCCCAGACTAGTGGTTTGGTAGAAGTATCTAATCGTGAAATTAAAAGAATTTTGGAAAAAAGTGTGAATCCTAATAAAATTGATTGGTCTGCTAGATTAGATACTATATTATGGGCATACGTGACAGCTTATAAGACACCTATAGGAATGTCCCCGTATAGATTAATTTTTGGGAAGACTTGTCACTTATCAGTGGAATTGGAGCGTAAAGTTTATTGGACCATTAAGGAATTCAACTTTGATTTAAAAAATATTGGTGAGAAAAGATTATTGCAATTGAATGAGCTTGAAGAAATTAGAAATGAATCTTATAATAATGCTTGAATTTATAAGGAAAGAATGAAAGAATTAAATGATCGAAAGATAATAAAAAAGGAATTTGAGCCTGGATAGGAAGTTTTGTTATACAATACAAGATTGAAATTATCTCTTGGAAAACTGAAGTCTAGGAGGAAAGGGCCATTCATAATTATAAAAGTATATCCCGATGGAACTATTAATATTGAATATCCTAAGACTGAAAGGATATTTAAATGGGCACAAAATGAAACCATATTTTGATGGTCAAAGACCAATTTTTAATGATACTGTAATGTTAGTTCACCCAAAATAAAGACTGGGAATGTCAGACTGATGATATTAAACCAAGCGCTTTGCGGGAGACAACCTATATTTATCATTATTTATTTTGTTTTTAAGTTCTTATTCAGAATATTTTATGTATATTAATATATATGTGCTTCTATAAATTCTGTGTATTTGAGAAATTGGACATTGAGAAAATTTTTAAAAACATCTTTATTTACCTAATTTTATTGAAGAATTGTGACTTTATTTAATCGAAATCAAAATGGCAAAATTTTTTGTAACTGGCGCATGATATTCCAGATTTCCACCTGAAGTGCCACATTTCAGAGAGATGGCACTTGAAGCACAAGAATCAGTGCGTGAAGTACCGCGGCGACGAAAATGACTTAAAATTTTTCAAAGGGTAGTTTTTGGCGGGTTCTTCTCCTTATAACTCCCAAAAACTGATTCCAAAGTCTATTTTAGGGGCGAAAACGAGGGAAGAGTCACTAGTTTTTAATTCCAATGGCTTCTCACTCTAAAAAATTCTACTAGATTTAGAATTTTCAACGGGAGAAAGTTTGTCAGTTTTGATGCGCAAAAGTTACATGATCATGTTCTTGTGAATAAGAGGCTAATTAAAGAAAGGGGGCTTATGAATCAAGATTCAATGCACCGAATACTCGAGTAGAAGAAATTATTGCGCAGAGATGCTGGGAAGTACTTTGCTACACTACTGCCGCCATAGTTGTCCATGTGGTGAAAGAGTTTTATGCAAATCTTCATGTAATCAACCAAGGTATTTTCTATGTGCGAGGCAAGTTTGTGTAATTCACTCCTTCAAGAATAAACAAGATGTTTATGATTGAGAATGTGCCTATATGCCTATCTGCCATTCCCACTACGTAAATTTTATCTCTATGAGAGATAATATGAATGAACTCTATCAATAACTTATTGATGAAGATGCAAATTGGGAGGCCAGGGATAATGGGAATGTAATTTTTTTTTCATCATTGTTAAATACTGCTTCTAAGGCATAACATTTTTTTATTACATCAAAATTACTCCCCACTATGAAAATCAGTAAGGTGACTAAGGAGAGTGTTATTCTAAACTAATTTATTCAAACTGGAAAACCTATTGATATTGCAGCAATAATTGTGAAATCAGTTTTGGGTTTGATTATCAATGGATCTGCAACTCGATTGGGGCATCCATCCACTATTTTCCTAATATGCAGTCTATCGCAAGTACCTTATGAGAGTTTGGAGAAAGTGCTTCTTCCTTGGAAGCCGATGGATTCAGAAGTCTATTGCAACTGTATTTGATTGGGAGATGAGAATGATATGAATGTACTGATTAATCAAGCATCCCAAAATTCTTCACCTATTAAGCCTTACATCAGCTCAAATGTACTTTTGAAAAGGATTAAGAAGATAGAAAAATAGGTACATAACCTTATGCATGCAATGGGGAATGTTTTTGAAATGTAGGATCATCTGGATTGGAGACTGAAGGATCATTTTGAACATACTGGTCATATTGAAGATGGTTTGGTATGCATGTTCAAGAAACATGCTTGGATTGGAAAAGATTCAACTGATGAATTTCCTTATCAACCCTTCAACCCTTCTATCAACCCTTCTACAGCTTGTACGTACACTACCAATCTATGGGAGATATCCAGGAGAATGAAAGCAAAGAAGATGTTTGAGTGTAATCTATGCACAAAATATTTTTCTTTGTTTTTCTTGTTTGTGTTAATGTGTTATGTTGGATTGCAATTAATTTTATTAATAAACCCTATTTATGTTTGTGTTTAGTATTTTTATGTTTAGATTTCAGTTCTAGGACGTTTGGTTTGCTTCAGACACTGAAGTAGATATTTGTTGGCTTAAAATAAATGTTAGTTTGTAATAGAGCAGATTTTATATAGAAAAGCGAGTTGTGTATTGTTTTTGAAAGTTTTCTATTAGAGTAATGTTTAAATTATGATTATAAATGATCATTTAACTTAATTAGAGGAGGACGTATAGTGGCACGCAACAGATTTCCACAGAAAATGAATTCTAGGAAAATTAAGGCGTTGGCGTCAGATGCACCAAACTAGTGCCTGAAGCGCCAGTTTACAAGGAGTTGGCACATGAAGTGTCAGATTTAGCTTTAGACGCGCCACATTTCTGAAAAATTCCATATAGTCTAAAACCCCACAAAATCACATAGTGAAACTCCATTTTTACTGCTTGGGTCATCTCCTACCTCTAACCCGTGACCTAGAACTTCACATTGTGCATGTTAGAGAAGATTTGGATGGCCAAAGATTTCAGATTTGATCTTCTCTTGGTAAGAGCTTCAATTTAACCAAGAAATTTTTTATTTTCACCATGGATTTTTCCTACAATATGAAAGATTCGAAATTTGAGAATTTTGATGGAAAAGCTTGAAGAAAACTCATGGTGAAAAGTTTCTTACCAAATAATCTTACTTGGAGTGTTAGTTTTTTAATTTTCTTATTTATTTGGATTTTCATAGAAATTCCAATGGCTCCACGAGTAAAGAGAGGAATG
>NW_018250881.1:87080-104617 GCF_001263595.1 Phalaenopsis equestris
ATGCCGACATAATTCTCAATAAATGGAAACAAGAAAATTGATCCAAGAATGAGCATTTGCTAATCCAGGTGGCGAGATCGAGAGGTTGATCAATGTCAATAATTTGGAGAGGTTTTGCTACTTTACTGCAGTAGCGATTGTACCAATGATTCAGGTGTTTTATGCCAACTTAAGGTTTAAAACTCATGATCACATCTTTGTGAGAGGTAAGCAAGTTGAATTTTCAAGAGAAATGAACAATGCTTTTTTATGGGTTCAGAAATGAATTCCATTGCAAATACACTGCATTTGGTGAGGATTGATTCATCATTAGATGAAGTGATCGCTTTTCTAACTAATGAAAGAGGAGAATGAAAGATTAAAATAAATAAGAAAGTTAACTTCTTTGTATCCATGATGACTATTCAGTCAAAGATATGGCACCACTTCATCTCTGCTAAATTATTTCCATTCCATTATATCGTCTAAGCAAAGTAACGAAGGATAGAGCTGTGCTAAACTTCTGCATTTAGAAAATGAAGGCACTAGATGTTGATACTCTCATAGTTCAATATGCTCAGATTATATTTAGTAGTGCTACAGCTAGTGGTTTGGGTCACCTTGCTGTGATTTTCACTTTATGTGAGCAATCAGGAGTAGAGTCCTATAGAAATGAGGAATGGCTACAGCCACAAAATCCTATCGAGAAGCATATGGTTCAAATAGTTGAATAATTTGTTGAGACTAAGAGTGCATGTATTGATAGACCCTCTATATCAGCTGCAAGGGCATCTACATCTCGTTCTACTACACTTGAAAATATTATGAAGCAGCTTATGATTCAATAAATGAATATAGTTAATATGCAGAATCAGATTGGATAAATTGGAGCAAAAAATGCTTATAATGATGAGTATAAGTAGAGGAGAGTTCAACATGATATAGCCTTTGAGGAAGCTATGGTTAGATATTTTAGGGTGAATAAAATGTAGAATTTCCAACTTGCCCCAACTTCACTCCCTATGCTCCTATTCATGAAGAAGAAGAAGAAGAAGAAGAAGAAGATGAAGATGATGATGATGATGTAGAAGGCGATGAGGACTGATATTCTTAGGAGTTTAGTTTGCTTTGTTTGTTTATTTGTTATTTTTTATCATGTTGTTATTTGATGTCATTTGAAATGATTGTGGTAAAAACTTTCATTTTGTGTTGTGGACTTAAACTATAATAGTAATAGTAGATTTTTATTTTTTCTACATTTCTAGTATTTTTCAGTTTTTTTTATTGTTTGTAATTTTCAGCAAATCCTTTACAATTAATTATATTTCATTTAATGCTTTAAAACCTATATGTAGTTTTAAAGTTAGTAACTGCAATATACCAGAGCCCAGTTTCATACTCAGAAATCCTCTACAGGTTAGTTTTTATTTTTATGCATTTACTGTTTTCTTTCACCAACTAAATTTTGTACTAATGCATTTTTAAATTACTTAAAATTTTAAGTTTTGGGGAAAGAAATATCTTTAAAAAAAGAAAAGAAGTAAACTAAATTTTATTTATCCTTAATTAACTATAATTTTAAAATTATTTAACATGTTATGGGATATTAAGATTTAACTTTAAATGACTATGCTTATGTTTATGAATATTATGGTAAATTTAGGTAAAAGTTTTTAATAACGAAGGTCAATTCTAAAGTTAAATATATTTTGTATGAAGGTATAAGACTATGTTTTTCAATTTAAAGTAAAGGAAATTGTATTTTTGAAGTATTAAGAATTTTAGAGTTTCATGTAAGAAGAAAATAATGAAACTTTATGAAAAATCATAAACTAATATGAATTTATTAAGTGAAGAAAGGTAAGGAATTTTGACATTAAGAAGAGGATAGTGAAGTTCAAAATTATTAAAGGTTATCCAGATATAGCAATTCTCACTTGAAAAAGAAAAAGAAAAGAAAGGATTGAAAAGATCCTAAAAGAATAAGAAAAAAGAAAAGAAGAAGGAAAAGGAAAGGAAAAGAAAAGAAAAGAAAAATGAGTGAGGAGAAGCTTGAGGAGATGCCTAATGAAAAATTGGCTTTACTTAAAGCAACTTAAGGAAAAGGCTTTGGTACATTTTCTAGACCTGTATTGGAGTATTAGTAACATTACTAATAAAGTATTCGTGAAGTTCTTTTTCATATGAATGCTCTAAGTATCATTAATATGAGAAATTGTATTTTTTTCTTGAAATGAATGGAGATTCATAAATCTTAAATTTGATTACGAAGTACTCTTAGACTAAGAGTTTGAATCTAAGTTATTAAATGTTTTTCTTAAATATTACTATTTTATTTATTAAACTAAAGTATAGGTGTTATAAGTTAATCCCTATCTTAATCCATATGTTTTTATGTAGTAAAAGTGTCACTTCAAGACAAGCAAAATTTAAGTTTGGGGGATTTTGATACACCAAAACAAAATATTGTTTTAAGTATACATTTTATGCTTATTTTTGGTGATATTGCACTTTAAAGAAGGGTATTTTTATGCTTTTTTTGCAGGTATATCAATTTTAGGAATTTGGAGTAAATGAAAGAGACATGGAGCATGCAAAAAGGACGAAATTTGTAGGCAAAACAACAAATTTTGGGAAGTATGGAGCCAGAAGTGCCGTTTTACAGAGAGCTGGCATCTGATGCCCCAGATTGGCACCAAAGTGTCATTTGACAGAGAGCTAGCGCCTGAAGTGCTTAAACCCAAAACAACACAGATTTAAGCAAGTTGGCGCCTGATGCGCCAAAACCAGCGCCAGAGATGATTTTTTGTGGATTAAGGCAATTCGGGACAAATTTTGTGAAAATTTCAAAAGGGACACTTGTTTTAAACATCCTTTAGAGTGATTCAATGCATCTAAACACTTTGGGAGGTTCTTTTATGAAGGGATATGTCTCTTTGATCAATGGACATGTCTTTTGAATTCAAAAAGGTTGACTTTTGGATAGAATTTTGGAGGGAATTTTGAATTGTTTTTGAAGGGAGGCAGCCTTTAATAAAAGAGAGGTTTTGGAGAGTGAGGAAGTGTGGCATGTAAGGGGCGAATAAGAGAAAGAGAGAGAGAGAGAGAGAGAAAGTCCAGGGCTTAGAAATTTTTTTCAAGGATTGTAAGAGGAGAGGGAAGGTGAAAAATTTCTTCTTCATTACATTTCCAAGAGAGAATTGAGAGTGCTTGTAAAGAGAGAAAGGCTTGAAGAGAACTTCTAGAGATTTTGTTGGGAAGGATTGTGAGATAAGTTGTGTCTTTTATTTCTTTTGTTTTGTAAAGTTATTTTTATATATGAAATCTATGTTTTGTCGTATCCTTCTAATGAATTCTAAGTAGTCTTCTTTGTTCTTCTCCCTACTTTAAGATATGGTTTTGTGAAGAATGAATTTTGTTTTATATGGTTTTAAATGTCAATAATTTGTGATGATTTGAACTTTGACCTTCAATTACTTTTTGATCTAGCCAATTCAAATGTTAAAATGTGTTGAGAAACATACGATCCGGGAAATGGAGTAAGAGTTCTACAACAAAGTAAGAATCACATTCGATTCCAATGGTTTCATGGGAGAGGATGTCATCCATGGAGTTGAGTGCAAATAAATAGAGAAATGTACTTTATTGAATGCAAAATTGGAGATTTTATGGTGACAGATTAAAATCCTCTATTTGGCCCAATTGATTGACAACTAACGCGAGAGATTATTATTCCTTAGGTGAGGGAGTAGTGGGAGCTCTGGAGTGGCATTTGGTATCCTCCAGCCTAACCACAGAATTAGGGACAAAACTCTAGATTAGTCAATGCTCTTTATGCACTTCGAAGAGGGTAAAAAATATGATTACTCACATTTGGCACAAAACAATTTATATATATATATATATATATATTATTCAAATGATTTTAATTTCTTCACAATCCATATACTCATTGTAAAGGGGAAAGATGCTTTCTTAAATTTGAACTCTTCGTCACAAAAATTTTGTTTAGGTTTCGTAAATTTTACTTTTGAAAGTTTTGGAATTAGTTTAATTAACCTTGTCTTTTTACTGCATTTTATTTAGCATTCACTCTATTACTTTATATTTGAATTTAGTACTTCACTTTTGTAGTTTAAAATTGTAGTTTACATTATAATCTTAAGAATTTACTTATAGGCATTTCCAACTTCTCTATGGGATCGGACTCCATTAGAGTCCTTTATTACTTGAGCGATACGTATACTTGTGTTATAATTTTAGAGGATTTGGCAGTTTAAAGATATTTAAAAGATAAAACTATTTTCACTAAAATTACTTTTGTAAGCATTAATTTGCATATTTACTATTGTATATACTGTGTGTTTTTTATAATATTGAAAAATATTTAAAAAATTAACACACTAAATTCACCCGCATCACTTGCCCTTGTCAACTGTTGCCACAGTCCCAAACTTCTTTTCAAATATCTTAGTTGTTATGGACTTCTCTGTCTTTTCGTAGGATTTCATTTGCTTGACTTCCTCCTGCAAGCTGCTAGCCTTGTTGAGTAGGGTCTCAAACGATTTGATTGTCAGTCTCTTGAGCATGAAAGCTACTGGTCCATGGTTGCTTTTGAGTAGAATCTCAATTGCTTGTTGTTCTTGTAGTAGAGGTTCACACTTCATGCTCAAGTTTCTCCACCTCAAGATGTAATCTACCAAGGTTTCATTCGGCTTCTGCTGCTTAACCACGAGATCTCTTATCGTAACATGGTGCTGCGCTCTAGCAAATCTTTTCACAAATAAGTGTTCAAACTTGGAAAATGTCTTAATAGATCTGTTTGGTAGCTCAACATACCAATCAAATGCAATCTCTGATAAGCTACTGACAAATTGAATGAAAAGCAAGGCTTTATTTCCTCTGACATTACAACTACTTGCTCAGAAATGGACTATATGTTGTCTGGGTTTTTTGGTCCAGTGGAACTTCTTGAAATTTGGTGACATAAATCCTATGGTGTAGGGTACTACATTGAAATCCCCCGGCTAAGGTGTACCCTTTGAAATTGATGCACCACCATTAAACTAGGCTAGGCCTCCCAAACTTGCTTTTTGACCATCTGCTTAATATCCTTCTCTGGTATTTCACTCTGTGGATAATCTTTCTTCTGTTGATCATCTCTTTTGGCGGAGGCAACCTCTCTCCTTTCGTTTTTAATATGAACAATCTCTAGTTGGTTGACTTCCGGAGAAGCTAACTGTTGTGACTGGGATTGTCCATGCATTGTAGCAATGGCGGCCAAGGTGGTGGCCATCTCTTCCATTATTTTCTCCATCTAGCTGATCTACTCATCTCTTAACAAAACAGCCATGCGCAAGTCAGCAGTGTCATTCCCCTCAAAAAGTGGTTGGGCTTCGCATGCAGATGTAGCATCTCTGGTCTCGATGACATTAATGTCTATAAACTCCTCATCAAGATAAACATTAAAGTCAAAATCTTCATCATCGACAGTAACCCGATGTTCTCTAGCCAACTTGGAAATCTTGACTCTAAGATTTTCAATTTTTTCTTCAATAATCCTTTCCTAAATTATCTTTAGGTCTGGAGAACTCTCATGAGCATCCTCCCTCCACACATCATATTATAAAGGAATAATTGCAACAACATTCGACACTTCAGACCCTTGCATCATTCCACAAACTCGCCTTGTGGGCTCATCAAATGGTACTGGTGCGACAACCAAGGGTATCCATACCTTCTTCCTTTACGGTGAGGCCTTGAGACGGAGTGTCTTGGCGGAGGCATCGGTACGTCGAAGAGAGGCAAGTTGCCCGCGGTGTGGACTAAGTAAATCATCGGGTAACTTCTTCCCCTTATCTTTCATCGGAACATCTTCATGAACAACGATACGTAGTATTCTCGGACCCAGATGTGACTTGACCGGTCGACATCATACATGCCCTGGAGCAACGGCGGTGGTATCTAAAATGGTGTTGACTCGGCCTCTCAGACAGAATCTGACAGGAATACGAGCTGGAGGAATCTAAACTGATTTCTGGGACTAACGGGCAGATCTGACATCTTTTAGAATCTCTTTCTTCATCCAAGGAGATAATGCACATTCTACCTCTTAATTAACTCAACAATTGAATACCTTTCCTTAGCAGCCAATCTTTCAAATACTGTATGGACTCTAGTGATAGGAGTGAGCTTCTCCCTTTCCTCATCATGACCATGGGATAATAGCAGAGTAGCAGCAATCTTATGTTGACTCTCATCTCCTTTAGAATCTGACAAGGGATAAAACTTACTCCCTCAAAGGAGTGGAGAGGTCTCAATCCCTACGAGTTCCTTTTGCTGAGGATTCTCATCAACAGATGTTATCTCTGTAATCTGAGCCTTGGTGGCCCTACGAATCCTTCGGCGACAGTTTCTTCTTTTTGACATGTTTACACTGGAACCAATTTCAAATAATGAAGACGGTGCAGCAAATCCATCAACCGAATCTTCTACAATCATAACTTCCTTTTTTCTCTTGACAAACTGTACGGCAGACACGGTAATGATGAATCCGGCAGCTGTTGGTGTAAAAACTCTCGAGCGAACGAGCACGAGAATGATAGACTTAACGGATGTTGGGGAGGTGGCTATCTTCACCTTCTTTCAAGAAGGGAAATCCTGGGGGCAGTTCAAGTTGAATTCAACAGACGATTCTTATACTTTTGGCGTGGCAACCTTCATGATGACAAATGGGGATTTTTTAAGCAAAACCTCAAGTTCGTCATATCCGTCTCCAAACTTCATCATTGGAGCGATGTTGCGGGCTTCACTGCTGGTGGGTAGGCTGCAAGAAGAGGTGGGAGTTGGGAACGCCATCGTTGAAGCTTCAAATAAAAATTTCTGAGGGTTAGTATCAGCCATCACTACGTAATTTCAGTGCAAACACTAAAAATTAACAAAGGTTGTTATGTGGACTGGGTAGGTCCTTTCTTATTTTAAATTTCAAATTTATTATCTATTTATGATTATAGAATTAAAGAGTTTCAATTAATAAATTAAACGAGGGCAAAGAGATGTAACAACTTGGCTTCATTCACATAATAACAAACTAAACCCAAAAGATATGAACAAACAAAAAAGTTCAGGACCCAGTGCAGGACCAACTTCACAACGCACATTGCCCAGACAAAACTAGTCCACTGACACACCTATTGGGGGTCTGGCTCCACACAAAAGATAAAGTCCTAAAGTACTCTTGAACCTCTCTATTTAAAGGTGATTAAATAGATGATCCTAGAATCCAAAAGAGTTTACCGTACTTGCCCAAAAAGGAAATGTGTCAAGTATGTCAATGGAAGAAAGGTAATTTGGTCCGTGAGAGACATGGACACATTACCGATGTATGAAGACAAAACTTTCTGAGCATAATAGACAGTAGAGCTGCTCTTCAGCAGAGTCGACAAAAATTGTCGACCGCTAAAAGTGTTTGATTCAACTCAAGAATGTATGTTTTAATTTAATTAATATACATGTAAATTTTATTTTTAGAAAAATACTATTTTAATTTTGAAAAGTAATGTTTTAACTTTCAAAAATAAGAGGTCGAACCGATCCCATATAGATGATAGTTTAAATAAATGAGCACAACACTACAACTGACATATCTATCCCAAGAAAAAGATATATCACTTATCTATGAGGCTCGATTAAATAAACTATAAAATTTATTACATCTACTTGGTCTGTGAACCATTTATATATTTCAACAAGTTCTTCTATCTAATATGAAATATTATATAGGGTTTATATTTCCTAGGTTCTTAAATTCCCTATAGAGGCAAGCCCGTATAGTTAATTACATCTCAAATGACCGAGGTCAATTAAGAAAACTCTCGATTTAGATTAAAAAATTTTATCTCCAAGAATTCCAATGGATATCACTTTTCAAAGATCGGACCAAGATGTGTCAAATAGGAGAAGTTCAAATTTGGAACATTATTATAGAATCAAAATGGAGAAGACTAGCGATTGTCATAGATTCTGAGGAGAACCTCAATGACTTCCCAAGATATCTTAGGTTTAGTTTCAAATTTGGAAAGAGAAATATGAAGTGTTTCATCCTGCCAATTATTATTATTTAGGGCTTATATTTGAATGACTCAATCATACAACTAACCTCGAAGATGGGAGGATTTATGTTGTGATGAACGATAACCTAAGAATCCTAAAACAATTTATGGCTTAAATTGCACAACATGATTGTGCAAAGGCCTAAAGATAAAGTGAGAATTTATGTTACACTAGGCAAACAACCTCACAATCCTATGTAACCTCACACAATCCTATGTCTTGTTGTTTAATTCTAAAGAAGAGATTGTTGTTGTAGATCCACTTGCTGTTGTAGAAGGCTGCCTGGTAATTAGTTTCAAGCTCCTCAGCAAAGTAACGGTCCTAAAGTCTAGGTTTAAATGAAAAGTTCAGTTAAATCATTAAGGGCGGTTAAATTTGATTAGAGCAACACTGGTTAGGATCGCACAGTTCCCTCGTTCTATTGCCACTGTTTTGTTTTGAATTTAGGCTCATCTCGTTAGAAATCGCGGGTTACCTCATCCGAGGGACTTCCATAAATTCAAAAGTATTCATTGTGAAGTTTTATTTCAAAGGATTTATGGTTACATTTGAAATTTTTTAATTTAATTTTAAAAAGTTTTCATTTTATCAACCAAGCAAGTATGATATGTGGAAGCAGTAGTAAATCACAGTAAATGAAATGACAGAAAGTAAAGAAAACTATAAAATATAAAACAAGAAGACCAGTCGAAGGTGTAGCTATCAAACCCTAGGTTATAACTTGGTGGGCCCTTAAAGGCTTTAATGGATGATTTTCTTGAACAAAGAATAATAAGTTCAATTGTCCTTCAAATTATCCAAAAGGTCATAAATGTGTGTGGGGAACAATTCCTAACAACTTTTGGAACCCTTTGAAACGTTTCAAGTTCATTTGAACTTATTATATTGTTCAATTTATCATCCCAAACTTTATATTTAGTTTCAATGAATTAATACAGCATATGCTCAGGGAGCCTGATGTTTCAACTATACCGAGAGTGGGGTAATCAGACAGTCACTTTTTTTTCCTATTTAAAAGTTATGTGAATGGGTACCCTTAGGGCAAACTCAAGTCATTGAAGATCCTGTACCCATCACTAAAATTGGGCTTGTAGTGTTTATAGGTGTTAATCAATCATGTCTTTCTTTTCTAATCCTCATCAAACAAGTTTCAAGTTTAAATATCAAGTCTAGCTCATTACTAAGCCCTTAACAATTTCATGGGTAAAATTGCAATTGTCAAAATATTAATATAAGTGGAATGTATTCTTATCAATGATTATGTTATCATCTAATCACCAATTAGGGACTTCAAATGAGTGAATTGTTATCTTCCTAACTTAAGCACTTTACTTGAGTATCATCCAATTAGATTGACTTCCAAGTCATAACAATTTATAAAATTACAATTTTATCCTTATCGTGAAATGGTGGCAAATTGGTTTATACATCTTAACCCTTATATTTCAATCATCCAAAATTTTTCATTATGATCAATATTACCCATTTGCCCTTTGGTTAATCCTAAATTTTAATTAAGGTATCAAAATCCAAAATTACTATTTTGCTCTTGGGGCTCTCCACTTCATAACTTATCAAATATAACTCAAATTACTTTAAAATTTTTATGGTACCCCATTCATGTGACAATTAAAATATTAGATGACAAATGTGATTTTTCCAATTTTTATTTAATTTATATAATTATTTTAACTCAAAAATAGGGTGTTCAATATTAATTTATTTAGCAAATCAAGGTAAAATTTTTTTTTCATTGGAAAAATATTGGAGGTTCACCTAGATCAAATGATCACTTGGACAAAATTTTATAATTTTTCAAGTTATATTTTAATTATCATGATTATTTATTGATTTTTTAGTGGTTAATTAAATAGAAAATATGGTTTATTTATAAAAATTACTTTTTATATTTTACTTAAATCTCCCTATGTCTAAAGAACTCCAAGAAACAAACTTTTTAATTTGTACATTTTTCTTTTATTTATTATGGTTATTTTAATGGGAAAATTCATGAAAACACATTTTTGAGATTTTAAAAATAAATAACTAAATCAAAAAAATTAGAAAAATTATTTTTAAGGGTGCTAAGTGAGCAGAGAACAATTAGGAACAATTTTAATCATTTTTCATATTTTTGAAATTTTTAATTTATTTTTTAATTATTTTTAATTCAGAATATATCTCAAAAATAAACTATTTATTTTAAAATCATTTTTATTTTTCGTAAGTGTCCTTGATCACAAGGAACTCAAAAAACCATTTTTTATAATTTTCATAATTATAGTTAATTTATTAAGATTATTTAAGTGGAAAATCATTATTTTACTTAGAAAATAGACTTTAGTACTCAAACATTATTTCAAATTTTTACAGTGGGTTAAAATGATTGTTATTTGTAGTGTGGACTGGTTTTTTGCTAATTTTTTAATATTTTCAATTAATTTTTAATTTTAGTTTTAGGGTTTAATTAACTATAGTAATTTACATAAATATTCAAACTTACCTTACATTTTCCAAGAGTCCTCTGACCACAAGGAACCTACCAAAATAAGTCCCATAAATTTTTTTCTTATTTTAATTTATATAATTATTTTAAGCAATAATAGACAACTAGGCTTGAAATTTAGAGTTTCAAAGCTAGAGATGCTCTCTAACCATGGAAAATCGGAGAACATTTCTATTAACATGAAGAATTAACCCCTAAAATTTCAAGCCATGGTAATTATTATTTATTTAATTAGAATTAAAAATAGCCCAAAGGGTATTTAATCAAATAAAAATCACAGGCTCATCAAATAATTTATATTTTTATTATATATTATTCTCCTCTATTCACTGAGCAAGAGGGTATTTTTATTTAATTTTTATAATTTTTCTACCCCTATTTCTGCATTTTTTAAGTTATAGAATTAGTTTAAATAAAAAATCCTTTAATTTCCTACTTTATCTAGCCAGTCATCGCGTCATCCTACAGTGCTTCGAAGCCCAAAGCATCGACACAGTACTAGTCACACCTATCTGACTCACCTGACACACAAGTCGTGCTTTATGTTCCATCCTTCCGTCCAACGCAATCTGGACCGTCCAAAAGATACACGCAGAAACAGACGACATCCGTTCATCGTCCCTAATCATCCTAACTGAAGAACCGTCCATACGATTTGATACGCCCGATACTCAATCGAATCACACACAATTTGTTTGTACACGTTCATCTTGGTTGGATAAACATATCTATATGGTTAGATTCATATGAAATACAAGTTCTCTTCACAATTAAGGAAACTAAATGCTTTTCATGGTTTTTGAAATATACCTTTGTCCAAGAGGTGAGGCCTCGATTGGGTACTTATGGAAGCTTCAATAGAGTCCAATGAACTGGCTCAAACTGTTAGTTTGCTCTGGTATAAGCTCTAAGTATGATTTCGATTGAAGGGTGGTAGAACCTTAGTCTAGAAGTGGGTTAGAGTGCACAACAAAGGGGGAATTTGATGGGGAACTTTCTAGTTTGGTTTGAGGAAGCTTTTGGGTAGTTTAATGTAAGCTTTGGTGGTGTTTAATGGGATGGAAGAGAAAACCCTAGATTTTTGAACTCAAAATTGAGCTTAGGCAGTGGATCTCAATGGGTGAAAATGGTTTGAATGAACTCAAGGAAGCTTGGAGAGGCTCTGGAAGGAAATTGACAGTGTTTCCCTAAGGATTTTGTCACACTATGAAGTTGGACAAAAATGGGGCTTCTTATAGCCATGGCCAAGGGGAGGGTTTCAGGCTTTCATTGGCTGGTACAAGAAGGCTGAGGTGGAGGGTTGAGCATCGCAAGCATCCAATGAGGAAGTGCCACAGTGGATGGGTTCAACTTTGGGCTTAAAGGAGGGAAGGTCCCCTCTAATTTGAGCTTTTCGACAATTAGGATGGCTAGCTAGAGGTGAGGTAGTGGCTAGCTGAGTTTGGGAGGGTCTGGGAAGTCATAATTACAATTACATTGGTGGTTTGATGGTTGATTGCGTGGGGGGAGCATATCTCTTTAATTTTTAGATCCTTGGTCCATGGCTCAATTCTTGGGTCTTGGGTGATATGATTGGCATCCTACGTGGCTAACCAGGGTAGGGGAGGGTTAAGATTGATTAATGCAAAGGATTTGAGTCAATTTGGGGTTTCAGTTCAAAATTAGGGTTTTTGTTTGAACTTAGGTTTATGTTGGGTTTGCATTGTGATTTAGGCCAAGTGATTGATCAAATTGATGGGGATGATTGTCATGAGAAATTTTGAATAGGAATTGGGTGATTTTGAATCGGTTTGGGCGTTCAATTGGGTGGAATTTGGCTTATGGCCAAATTTGGGGCATTTGGGCTAGACTTGGGTTTGGATTGGGCTAGGGTTAGGACTTTGGTCAATTGATGGTTCAAATTGATCTAGAAGATTGTCATGAATAGTTCCAAACAACAATTGATTGGAAATTGTAGAGTTATGAAGTACAATTTGGGAGATATTAGACTTTGGGGCAAAATTGGGGATTTGAGATTAGTCTTGAAATTAAGCTTGAGACAAGTTCAATTGGGCTTGTATTTGTTTTCAATTTGGATTGGATAAGATAAATTTTTATTTAGAATTGAAATTTGGTGAGATTGAAGTCAATTTAGTGGAAATTGGGGGTGAATTGGGGAATTTTGGCCTTTAAGGGTAATTTGGGGATTTTGGTCAAAATAGGTCAATTTGGTCAAATTGGCCTCAATAGAGTTGTTTAAATTGATTTTAGGGACATTTCGAGTAATTTTGGAGATATAGAAAATTTGAGGTATTTTGGTCAATTTGAGTGATTTGGAATGTTTTGAAATGTTTTCTTAAGAGATTTTTAGAATTTGGGTAATTTTGGAAATTTTTGGAAAATTTAGGGTTTAGCGGTAATTTGGTAATTTTGTGAAGTTTGGGGCCAAGAAGGGTCAAAATTGGGATTGGTTGAGAATGCTAAACATGAGGTCACTGTATTTGAGCCATCAGACTAAGGGAAATCCCATTATGGATCCTCCATGTGTTTGCCTTAGCCAAACCCTAGACCAGGGCTAATCGTTTAGGGGACCATCCACATGAGTTTTCATTAGAGGTAGGAAACAAGGTTCAACATATTTAGGTTAACATTTGAGCTTGTGAGTGAAGGTTAAAGGTTCATGTGTGTTTATGTGTAGACCTGACCATGACCACACCACCTAGGGTCAACCCAATGGACAGACAGTCCTATGGGAAGTCCTATTGAACTCCCCCATATTGGTTCCACCTACTAATTACTAGAGGTTAGAGCCAACTTGTGGAACTTCCAAGATGAGCAAAAAAGAGTTTAGAATTTCTATTGGTGAGGGTTCTATCACTAATCCTCGAGGAATTGTCAACAGGAAAGTCTTATGGCTAGATCCTAGGCTTCTAAGGAAGAAACTAGACCTTAACTAAAAGTGATGTCAACAATGGTGCCTATGTGCCAGACTTGGGCACCAGAGCACTCCACACCGGGGTCTTGTCTTTAGTTTAGTGGCACCTAGGTGACAAACTTCAAACAACAAACAGAGCCAGTGGCGCCATGGCGCTAGCCCTATGGCAGAACTGCCCGTAGCAGTTTCTGCAGTTACTTTAGCACAAATTTGGGAGTTAAGATGGGTCTGAGGTAGTTCAAGCAAGCCCTCTGAATCATTAGGAATACTTAAGGAAGCCAAGAAAGTTAGAAGAGAAGAGTTTAGAGTTAGGTTTTACTTTTCTTCCTTTTTTAGAGAGATTGGAGAGGGATTTGAGAGAATTCTATAAGGGAATACTTATTGCAGTGCATGAAGCATTTGATGATCACATAGGGAGGATTTTTCCTTTCTACTTACTAGTTAAAGTATATTAAGATGCTTTTAGATTAAGTTCTTATTCATTAAAGTGATGATATTCCTTTGTGCTTACTGTACCTCTCATTCTAGCCAAATGATATGTTAAAATTTATTTTCAACCTAAAAAGACTTGGGAGAGCTATGACATGAAAAACTAGAATGAATCACATTGCACTAGTGGGTGAAGGAAAGTAGTCTATATGGCAATGCAAATCAATATGAAAATATGATTTCTAGGGTGACAGGCAGAAACACTAACCAAGTTGAACCAGACTTTGTTATGCACTCAAGACAGGTTAAAGGAGAGGATTGCTCTTATTTGTCACTAATTATGATTTTTAGTCTAAGTGCCCAAATCTTATACACTACTTACATCATTACAAGGGGCAATTTTTATACCTTTATTTTCTCACATTATTTAGCTTAATAGAATTCCCTTAAGAGTAAATCAACAGGATTAGCAGTAAATTAATAGCACTAGTGAACACAACTTAAACCAACTTTACTTAGAGGCTAAGAATCACAACTAAAGGCTAAATCTTTTCTTAAGCTTAATTACGCATTCTCTGTGGCATCAATAATCCATACTCAACAAGCTGATATTGCTGGTACAACACGTATACTTGCATGAAACCTTTAGTCTGTAAATTTCACCAGAACTGGGAATTCCATTGCCAGGGATAAAGGGGTCGTTCCACAATGCTGCACAAATCAATTTATAGTATTCATAATAACCATTTAAGATTACAAGTAAGTACATCGATAGACACACCAGGATTTGGCATCATTGCAGGGGAAGATGATGATATATTTGACATAAGAAAATTATAGTTGAATTAATTATGCATAGATTTGGAAAATCATATTTTAGTTTCTCTGTGTAAGTAATTTTGTGTTCGTTTGAAAGAGAGAATAATTTAAAAAGTAACAAAAAGTTATTTTTGAGTGTTTTTTTAGTGTGTTTTTTGTGAAACTTACTAGTTAAACCTTTAATTGTGCATGCGTATTGTAGGACCTATGGAACTTGTACCCCGCAATTCAGAACTAGAGAGAAGAATTAGAAGGATCATAAAATAGAAAAGGCCTCACAAAACTGTAGAAGAAATGATGCATATTCAACAGAATAATTTAGATAACCAAATATCAATTAATGAACATTCTAACATGCATAGACCATTAAGGGATTATGCTAATTCTACAACAGATGAAATTCACTTATGTATTCAAACTTTTTCTTTACAAGGTAACATATTTTAATTGAAACCTGCAATATCTAAAGGTGTCAAACAACCAATTTGGGGGAGCCTGATACGCCTAAAATATAGTGTTTTTAGACACATTTTTATACCTAATTTTGAGACATTGCACTTTAAATGAAGGTGTTTTTATGTTTTTTCTTTCAGGTAGGTAAAAAGGTGAAAAATGCTTAAAGGAATGAAAAAGGATCAAATTTGGAGCAAAAAGGTGAAAAATGTGCAAAAGTGTTTTGGCGCCTAAGAGCTAGATCCGGCGCTTAAGCGCCGGTTAAACATGTGTCGGGTAAACAGAGAAGGCCGCGCTTAAGCGCCATAGGCCCCACGTTTAAGCACCAGTGACAGTTATTGGATGACTAAATTTAATTTTTGTGAATTTTGAAGAGGCTTTTGAGACACCTATTGGCTTAATAGGTGGTTATAACCACCATGGATGAAAATTATTGCAAAAGGATGCATCTCTTGGAGAAATACATCAAATTAAGACACATTTTGAAGGGATACCATGACACCTTTTAAAGAATTATAAAAGAAGAAAGATTGGGACTTTAAAAGAGGTCCTGGAAGTACTGGAAAAGTTTTGAAAGTTTAAAAATTTGGGAGTTAGTTGGAGAGATTTTCAGGCACCACATATTTTTCCTTTTTTTAATTTTAGTTTTATATTGAGAGTGTTGTAAAAGAAAAGAGATTCAAAGAAACTTCAAGAGTTTGGTGGAAGACTTGAGATAAGTTTTTATGTTTTGTTTTAGACTACTTTTGGTTTTAATTGAGAATTATTGTTGGTTTTACAATGATTTCTACTTTTAAACTAAACTGTGGTTTTATTTTCTCCATGGATTCTGAGTAGTTTTCTTTATCTTTTTTTTTTAAATGATAAGTAATTAAGTGTTGGTTGGAAGTTGTGAAGAGTATTAATCTTTAATGTTGGAAGAAGTTGTGATGATTTAAATTTATGTACTTCATTTACTTCTTGATTTGGCCAATTCAAATGTTAAAATTTGTTGTGAGAACATGTAAGAACTTGACTGGTATTATCTCAGTCAACAATTGGAAAGAATCACATGAGGTTGTACGAATGAGAATGTAGTTCATACGATTGAGTGGAAATAAATAGGGAAACATTCATTGAAGGGTGTAGAGTTAGAGGACTTTAAAGTGACAGGTTAAAGCCCCCATCTTGGTTTATTATTTTAGGTTCTGATACAATATGTTAGCCCCCAGGTGGAGGGAATTGAGGGAACTCTAGAGTGACAACTAGTATCTTCCCTGCCTAGCTGGTCTTCACAAATATTCAAACTTTAAAGTAGCCAATGCTCTTTATAGCATCTCTAGTAAGGGTAAAGAATATTATTGCTCCTATTTGGAACAACACAATATGCATACTTTCATAATAGAATTCCTATACTTATTACTAATTCATGATAAGGAGAAAGATATTTTAATATTTAGTGCTTTTCTTCTACAAAAACTCAAATTATCTTTTAAGTTTGTACTGTTTTTGTCAAAATATTAAAATTACCAAAAATATTTAAACTTTCTATACTGTAAAAATGTTTTTATTTTAAATGATTACCTTTTTAGGAATAGAAAGTTTTCCAAAAGGTGCATATTGCATATCTTCCCTGTGGGTTCGATAATCAGGTCTTAATCAAGTCTTATATTACCTGATAACGATACATATATTTGCGTAGTATCCCAATATATACATATATATATATATATATATATATATATATATTTATATAAATTAAAAATTTAAATTCTTACTTTCTCCAGGATCAAGTTTTTGGTTCTGTTGCAAAGTAAGGAAACATAAGTGAAAAATATTATCAAAGACATTGTCATACTATTGCATATAAACAGTCGGGATCAAGTTTTGGCACCGTTGACAGGGAAAATCGAAAGATAATTGATTAAAAGCAAATTTCTACTTTAGAAAGTCTTGGTTAAACTTTAAAAGTTATTGTAGGAATATCTTATTATAGTATTTTATTTTTGTGTATTTTATTCTATGTTAGTTTATGCGTAGTTCAGGTTCTGAAGGACTAATGCCCTAGAGGGCCCTATGATTCTGAATTAGAGAGAACTCTTAGAAAAATTAGAAAAAATAAAAAAAATTAAAATTCTTGAAAAATCCAAAAAAAATTATATAAATGGAAAACCAAAATGATCAAAATGCTAAAATTCATCAAGTTTTTAGACCTATAAGAGATTATGCCAACCCTACTGTAGATGAACTTCATTGTAGTATTCAAAAACTTACTATAGTGGCTAAATCATTTGAGCTTAAACCCGTTATTATCCAAATGGTATCAAATAATCAGTTTGGGGGATC
>NW_018250881.1:105221-106766 GCF_001263595.1 Phalaenopsis equestris
ATTTACTATGTTAGCAAATCAAGTTGCTGCAATTTTAAGGAAGTTAGACCAATTTGGAATGAATTTTTCTCAACCAATTTTCATGATTAAAGAGAATTCATTAGGCCAAATGGTAGAATCTGAAGCATCATTATAAACTTTGAATTCCATAAATAACGAGTAGAATAACCCATATTCAAATTATTATAACCCATGTTGGAAAAAAAACATCCCAACTTTAACTAGAATAATAATTCGGGTGGTAATAATCAGCAGTAGAGGAACTACTAAGTAAACAAATTGGGAAACTAGAACAATCAAGGGAATAATAATTATAGATCTACTTATCCTCCAGGTTTCAAAAGTAATACTCAATTTAAGGAGAAGAAGTTGTCTATAGAAGAAGTGATGTTACAAATGGGAAATCAATTACAGAGTCAAGGAGCTACAATTAGAACTATTGAGAATCAACTTAGGAAAATAGCAAATTCATTAAGTAATAGATCCCAAGGAACACTTCCTAGTAATACTGAGTCAAATCCAAAAGACCAGAATAAAGAGCAAGTAAAAGCCGCTCAACTTAGAAGTGGAAGACAGTTGGAAGGTAGGGTTCAAAAAGAAAATGAAGTAGAGAGAGAAAATATTGAAGAATCAAAATAGGATATTTCTCCACTAAAAGACCTATTTCTCCACTAAAATTTGATTTGGAAAAATCACCACCTCCATTTCCTCAGAGACTTTGTCAGTAGAAGTTGGATAAGAAATTTTCAAAATTTCGGAAAAATATTTAAGAAGCTTACAATTAATATTCCATTTGCTGAAGTCTTAGAACAAACGCCAAGCTATGTAAAGTTTATGAAGGATATTCTCAACAGAAAAAGAAAGTTTGAAGATAATGAGAGTGTTGCACTTAGTTAGGAGTGCAGTGCTATAATTCAGAAAAAGCTTCCTGAAAGCTTAAAGATCCTGGTAGCTTTACAATCCATGTGCAATAGGAGACAAATTTAATAGGAAAGATTTATGTGATTAAGGTGAAAGCATTAACCTTATGTCATTATCGATATTCAAAAGATTTGGATTAGGAGAAATAACCCCTAATACTGTAACTCTGCAGTTTGCAGATATTTTGATAACATACTCTAAAAGAGTTATAGAAGATGTCCTAGTGAAAGTGGATCAAATTATCTTTCCAGTTGATTTCATTATGTTAGATATTGAGGAAGATAAAGAAATACCTATCATTTTGGGGAGAACTTTTCTAGCCACAAAAAGAGCAATGATAGATGTGCCAAAGGGGGAACTAATAATACGCATCAATGATCAAACTGTTACTTTCAATATTTCAAGATCAATGAAATATCCTACAAAAGGTAAAGATGATGAATGTTATAGGATGGATGTTATATGATATCTAAATGAATGTCATTTCAAAATAACTTATGAAGAAAAATCTGAAGAAAAAGATTTGGAACACGAGCAAGAAGAGGAATTAGATCGATGTTAAGAACTTTTTAAGGAAGATTCAAACTATGTTCGAGAAAGTTTTGAAATTTTGGACACGATAGA
>NW_018250881.1:107388-109984 GCF_001263595.1 Phalaenopsis equestris
ATGGATGATTTTTCAGTGTTTGGAACTTCATTTAACTCATGTTTAGAATATTTATCTAAAGTTCTTAAGCGCTGTGAAGAAACAAATTTAGTCATTAATTGGAAAAAATGCCAATTTATGGTAGGAGGAGGAATTTTATTAGGTCATCAAATATCAAAAAATGCTATGAAAGTAGATTCTGCTAAAATTCAAGTGATCGCTAATTTAGCTTATCTAACAAATTTAAGGGAAATTATGAGTTTTTTAGGACATGTTGGATTCTACAGGCGATATATTAAAGACTTTACAAATATTGCTAAGCCTTTATGCCATTTACTGGAGAAAGATGCAATTTTCAATTTTGATGAGGAATGCCTAAAAGCTTTTAATTTATTAAAAGAAAAAATAATTACTACAGCAGTTATAGTTTCACCAAACTGGGGAAAACCTTTTTAATTGATGTGTGCTGCTAGTGATTATGCTATAGGAGCTATTTTATGATAAATATATGATAAAATTTTCAAAGTAATTTACTATGATAATAAAACTCTTAATGAAACTCAAATTAATTATACAACAACTGAAAAAGAGTTATTAGCAAAAGTATATGCTTTTAATAAAATTAAATCATATTTAATAGGAACTCATTGTGTAGTGCATACAAATCATTCTGCTATTAAGTACTTAATGAAAAAGAAGGATGTTAAACATAGACTTATAAGATGGATTCTTATTTTGCAAGAATTTGATTTTGAAATAGTAGAATGAAAGGGACTGAAAATCAAATTGCTGATCATTTTTCCAAGCTTGAGCTAGGAAAAGCCCTTTGTATTGAAAAAGAAATTAATGAACATTTTCCAGATGAAAACTTGCTCATTATTAATGAGTGGTGTGTTCCGTGGTATGCTGACATTGTGAACTTTATTGTTAGTGATATTATACCCTATGGAATGACATACCAAGAAAAGAGGAAATTTATTTCTAACGCTAAGACTTATTTTTGGGATGACCCATTTTTATATGAACAAGGAAAGGATCTAATTTATCGAAGATGTGTACCATTAGAAGAAACTTATGAAATTATCCAAAAATATCATAATTTTGATTTTGGGGAGCATAGGTGTTAATAAAACAACATACAAAATTTTACAATCTTGATTCTATTGGCCTACAATTTTTAGAGATGTTAATGCTTATATCAAAATTTGTGATAGATGTCAACGAATAGGCAATATTTCTAGAAAAAATGAGATGCCCTTCAATTATATGCTAGAAGTTAAAATATTTGATGTTTGGGGATTAGATTTCATGGTACCATTTATACTATCTTTCAGAAATTTATATATTCTATTAGCAGTGGACTATGTATCCAAATGGATAGAAGTTATTTCCTTACCTCGATGTGATGCTCAAAGTGTTGCAAAATTTTTTAAAATGAAAATATTTTGTATAATTGGGATGTCAAGAGTTATTGTTACTGATGGGGGAAGTCATTTCAGAATGCCATAATGGAAAAGTTATTAAAGAAATATCATATAAATCATAGAATTGTTACTGCTTATCATCCTCAGACAAGTGGTTTGGCTGAATTATCCAATCAGAAAATTAAAAGAATTATGGAAAAATCTGTGAATCCAACAAAAATGGATTGGTCAGTCAAACTTGAATATGCTTTGTGGCCTTATAGGACTGCATAAAGAACTCCTATATGAAAGTCCTCATATAGGATAATATTTGGAAAAGCTTGTTACTTACCAGTTGAACTTGAGCTTAAAGCATATTGCGCAATTAAAGAGTTCAATTATAATTTGAAAGATGATGGTGAGAAAAGGTTATTGCAATTAAATGAGCTTGAAGAGATAAGGAATGAATCTTATGAAAGTGCTAATATATGAGAGTGACAGGATTTATAAATAAAAGATGAAGATGTGGCATGATCAAAGGATTCTTACTAAAAATTTCAGCCAGGGCAACAAGTTTTGCTATATAATGCAAGGTTAAGATTATTTCTAGGCAAACTAAAGTCCAGGTGGATGGGCCCATTTGTTTTAATAAAAGTTTATCCTTATGGAGCTGTAGATATTAAAGATCCTAAGTCTGAGAAAATATTGAAAGTTAATGGATATAGAATAAAACCTTATTTTATAGGGAGATTGAAATAAACTTTGATGGAATGATGTTGGGTCAACCAGAATAAGCACTGGTTACGTCCGGCTGGCGATGGAAAACCAAGCGCTTTGTGGGAGGCAACCCATACTTATCCTAGTGTTTTTATTTTGATTGTTGTTTTGTGTGTGATTAAGAAAATTGGGATAGTATTTTTTAAACTAATATGTGTTAGTAAAGATTTTAAGACTTTATTTAGTGACCAAGACACATTAGAATGAGAATTTAGAAGTTAAGTTAACAAATGCAAAATATGTGCACTAGCGCTTAAGCGCAGTAGTGTTGACCTCATTTTTGGTTGAGGTCTAGAAAACTTCTTTAGTAGCCTAGGTCTAGCCATAGGACTTTCCTATTGACTAGTCTTAGAAAATTAGAAGAGGTACCCCACCATTAGAAAATAAAAGGCTTTCTCTTTACTCAACTTGAAGTTTCACATATTGATCTTAACTTC
>NW_018250881.1:116613-120641 GCF_001263595.1 Phalaenopsis equestris
TTTAGTTTATTTGATCGAGCCTCACCCTCAATTCTTGTGTTCATCCTTTGGGATAGATACAGGATTTGAGGTAAAGCGCTCTTTCATTTAAACTATGAAAATTATGGGGTCAGTTTGACTTCATCTTTTTCAAAACTAAACGTCCTTCCGAAGCGGGCAACGGGATTTCAATTCCAATGACCGACAGCTTCTTACGGACAAACCCCACACCAAAAATAGTGCCGACAAGTAGTTTAAACACATGTGCAAAACTAAAAGTCTAGAAGGTTTAATCGCCAATTAGTTTGTAAGAACATGCCAAGGCAATTTCTAAACGTGTCTAGGAGTTATTGGAAGGATTTATGTCTATAAATAGAAGGGTTTTGTGAAGGAATTTCACCCTAGATCATTTCTAGCCCTAAAATTTGAAGAGAAAGTGAGATTTAGAGAAAATGTCTTCATGGGAGAAGGATTTCAAGAAGAAGGAAGAAACCACGAGGAAGAGGTTCATTAGTCAAAGTGCACAAGAGATGTATAACGGTTTCTTAGTCGTTAGTATTGAAGGGATATCAGAGAAGATCAACAAAATTGAGAATATTATGGCTTTATTGGAGACCAAGGTACTTGAGTTGCATGCACATCTAGAGCATATTGGATGGCAATTGAATATGTAATTTAGCCACACATGTTATATAGAGGAAGTGGATAAGGCGATGTTCATAAAGCAGAAGTGGATTGAAGAAGATAATATCAGAGCTCGTCACGACCATCCGTTTTATCAACTCTATATTCCTGGAGAGAGTAATGAAAGACAAGAATTTGTTCCTTCGAATGAAGAATGAAATTAAGTTTAGTGTTAGAATTTGTGTGTTAGAAGTTGTTTTTCTCAAGTGGTTTAGTGTTTAAGTCTTGTTTTGAGTACTTATGACTTCTTATATGTGTTAATTGTGAAATGATTGTTATGTATTTGTATTTAAAAAAATTTTCTCATCCAAGACTATTTGAAGTGAGAAATAAGTGTTTAAAGGTATTTGTACTTGTTTATGAATTAATATAAGTTTGTTTGTGTGAAAATTTGTTTTATTTTTAGCCTCGAATTGAAATAGTTATTAAGGAGAATTTTGAGAGAGAGAGAGAGGAGTTATAGAAAGTTGAAAATAGTCATTTAAGTGCTATGAGACCATTTAGGGGTGGTTTACTTAGGCAAATAGTGCATTTTACTTTAATTAAAAAATTTTGAAAACCGTGCAATGGTGCCTAAGCACCACATCTCGTGCTTAAGCACGAGCCAACCCAAGAGGCAGGAGCCAGCCTAAGCGCTACTTGCCTGCGCTTAAGCGCCGGTTCATGAAAACCAGTTTGTAAACGGTTAAAAGTGAAATTTTTGCCCGAAAATCCCCATGTTTATCCCTCCCATCAACCTCTCAAAATCACTATTTTGGAAGGCTAGAGCACATTTAAAGTGAAGATTTCTTGGTGGAATCAAGTGAAATTTGTTAGGACCAATTTCCTTGAGGTAAGAGCTTTATTTCTATGCAAAAATTTTGGATTTTCACTATGTATTTTGAGCACATTTGGAGAAATTAAAAAATTCACTATTCATGGTGAAAAATGAGAAAAAAATCTATGGAAATTGTATGACAAGTGTAGATTATACTTTGGAAGTTTAGTAATTTAGACTTGATTTTTGAACTTATTTTTGGAATTTATAAAATTTGTAGAATGGCACCAAGAATGAAGAGGAGCAAAGGAAAGAGCCCTTTCGATTTCAGTAAATTTGTTAGTTTGAAGGCTTAAGATTGGTACAGTGATCCGTTGCAATCACGAAAACTGATTCAGGAGCGGTGTTTTAGGAATCTAGGTGGAGACATAGAGGATTTGATCATTTGCCGACAGTGAGAACAATTTTGATGTTTCTCTACTGTGGCGGTTATTTCTGTTGTTAGGGAGTTCTATGCAAAACTCTCTGAGGCTGAAGACAATAGAGTCATGGTTCGAGGAAAGTTGGTACCTTTTTCATTGGAGGTAATCAACTTGTTTTATCATCTGTCACCTGATACATTATGTTTTTATGCAAATTATATCCGACTGAAGCAGAGTTAAACGTGATTATTTCTTACTTGACTGTTGGAAGAGGAGTTTGGAAGATCACTAATGAGAGGAGAGTCAACTTCCCAACTTCAAAGTTATGTGCACCTTCAAAGGCCTGACACTATTTTATTTCTGCTTGTCTCGTCTACTACCAACAAACCATCTTAGTGAAGTGATCAGAGAGAGAGATGTTAAATTATTGTATCCATGAAGGAAATCTCATCAACATACGAGCTTTGATTTATCAGACTATCATCAGTTCTGCCACTGTCATTACTACTGTAGGTCTTGGTTTTGCTTCCTTGATCTTTTTTTTGTGTGAGCAGGCTGAAGTTAAATATGATAGCTGGGAGGAAGTGTTGTTTCCTTTAAAGCCCATCACTAAGGTGAATATGAAGACTTATTTTGAGCATTCTATTTTTGGCTAGAGAGGAGGATTTTCTAGGAGTTATGGAATGAAGATGTCTGTTGCTTCTACCTCTGCTGCTTCAACATCTAGACCATCTACCTCTCGTGTTTCTACATCTAGAGGTGAGTCTACTGAGACCCGAGACACATTATTATAGAAGATCTATATCGCTGTTAGGGTACAAAATTTAGAGCGTTTTCCAGATCATACTGATAGGTATAATTGAAGAAAAAGTGATTACGAAGAGAAATTTCACTCATCTTTGGAGAGCCTCATTAGGGGTAACCAAGGAGTGCAATTTACTCCATATCCTAGATACCCTGATTATGAGCATGCAAAAGTTTGGGATAGCGGTGATTCAGAGGATGAGGAGTAGGACTGAGATATTTATTTTATGATTGTGATATGATATGAACTATGAGGTTCGGGCTTTGTATATTTGCATCCGTGTGTTAACTTGAACTATGTGATGTGGTTTGGACTTTTATGTTTAAGTGAGAATTGTGATGTGATGTGTTTTCATGTTTTGGACTTGAGACATGTATGTTTGTGTACTTGTTTAGATATTGTGATGGATGTGTGAGACATGTGTGAGACTTTTATTTTTAATTGTATTTTAATTTTTGTGTTAATTAGTATTTTGTTTTAAAATTCTAGGGCAGTAACTGTTGTGAATACAATTAAAAATAAAAGTCTCACACATCACAATATCTAAACAAGTACACAAACATACATGTCTCAAGTCCAAAACATGAAAACACATCACATCATTTTTGTGTTGAAATTGAGAAGTCAAGTTAGTGTGTTAGTTTTCTTTTATGTTTACACCCACTTTTTAGAAGTCTATTGAATCTCTACATGTTGAATTAAAATGGAAATATTAGAAAATTTGATCAAAATTAATTTTACTCTTATTTTTAGTTTTATGCTTGTATCATTAAGGTATAAAATTTTTTGTAAACATGTTATTCTTTTTTTCATTCTTCTTATATATATTTGATGCTAAACTGTTTAATCTGATAAAAATTTAAGTTTGGGGGGACGAAAAATATTTTTAAAACTTTAATTTTATTTGTTCTCAAATGAACTACAAGTGAATTTGATTTAAAAAGAAAAATTGATCATGTATATGAAGTTATATTGAGGAAGTAAAATTTGATTTTAGAAATGAGAAAGAGAATTTAGTTGAAATTTTGAGTAATGAAGGAAAACTTTAAGTTAAAAGCTTTTAGTGTAGAAAATGATTAATATAAGTAACTATCTTTAGTAAGAAACATTGTCTTTTTGAAAATTTTAGAAATTTAGACTTTTATTTTTAATACTTAAATTTCTTTTATAAAAAAAAATTTTCAAAGCTATTGTTATATTTATAAGTAAAAGTTTTATATCAAGAATTTGCTTTAGGAAAAGAAAATTAGAATTCAAAATTATTAAAGACCTATCCAGATATAGAAATTCTTGTCTAAAAAAGAAAAAGAAAAAGAAAAAGAAAAAGAAAAAAGAAAGAAGAAGCAGAAAAAGTGAGGGAGGAGAAGCTTGAGGATTAGTG
>NW_018250881.1:121340-122099 GCF_001263595.1 Phalaenopsis equestris
TGCACTACACTCTTCGCTAAGTGCAACAGTCTCATTATCAGTGAACTTCCTTTTCTTGTTCAAAATATCTTTCATAAACTTCACATAATTGGGCATTTGCTTTAAAGCTTCTACGAAGGGAATATTTACTGTTAATTTATTAAGAATTTCTATAAACTTGGAAAATTATTTATTCTTTTTGTGTTGTTTCAATCTTTGAGGAAACAGTGGTGGAGGTTTCTACACAGTAATTTTCATTGGTGTAAGTGGATACTCTAAATCTGGGTATTCATGATCCTTTTCTTTTTTTGTATCCACTTTCTCTTTTTAAGTTTCGGTTTCTTTCAGCACTCTTATTTCCAATTCTTTTCCACTTCGTAATTATATCACTTTTATCTATTCTTTTCCTTGATCTTTAGGATTTGGTTCCACAATACTAGGAAATGTTCCCAATGTTCGGTTACTAAGAGCAGTGACAATATGCCCAGTTGGTTTCCAATATTCTTGATAGCAGTTCCATGATTTTGTAACTGGTTTCCTTAAATTTGTAATTGATTTCCTTGATTCTGCAATTGTTGACCCATGTTCAGTATCAGCTCTTCCATAGACAACTTTTTTTCCTTAAATTGAGTGTTACTGTTAAACCTTGGAGGATAAGAAGGTCCATAATTAACATTTCCTTGGTTGGATGAATTTCCCAATGGTTTTACTGGGTTGTTTGCCCATTGTTGATTTGTAGAAGAATTGTTTTTCCAATTAAAATTTGGATGATTCTTCCAA
>NW_018250881.1:122217-126522 GCF_001263595.1 Phalaenopsis equestris
TAAAGTCTCCTAAGAAGGTAGAACATCCACAAATTGCCCAGATAATTTCTTTTCCACCATAGTAGGTGTTGGAGAATAATTCATTCCATAATGATTTAATTTCTTTGATATTGCAGCAATTCGCGAAGCTAACATAGATATTGCAACAGAATCATGGATAATAGCTACTCCTTTAGGATTTACCCTTTCAGAGGGCCATTGAAAATTGTTGGTAGCCATATCTTCTATTAACGAATAAGCTTCAGCAAAAGGTTTTGACATTAAAGAACCACCAGCCGCAGCATCTATAATCGATCTAAGAGATCCCATTAATCAATTGTAAAAAGTTTGAATTATCAACCAATCTGGTAACGAATGATGTGGGCACTTCCTAAGAAGATCATTAAATCTCTCCCAAGCTTCATATATTGACTCTCCATCAATCTGACAAAATGATGTTATGTCATTTCTATGTTTAGCAATTTTAGATGGAGGGAAATATTTGGATAGAAATTTCTATGAAACTTCTCCCCAAGTTCTAATAGGTCCAGGTGCTAACGAATTTAACCACATCTTAGCCTTATCCCTAAGTAAAAAAGGAAAAAGTCTAAGTCTAACAACATCATTCAAAACTCTGTCATATTTAAAGGTAGCACAAAGTTCTAAAAAACTAGCGAGGTGTAAATTAAGATCTTCATTGGGTGTACCTCCGAATTTACTGTTTTGTACCATTTGGATAATAGCAGGTTTGAGCTCAAATGAATTAGTAGCTACATCAGGAAGGATTTTGGATAGATAAGTGAATTTCATCAGCTGTAGGATTTGCATAATCTCGTAGAGGTCTCAGTTGATGTTCATTTTCTATTCATTGATTGTTCACATTATTTTCCATTATGTGAGGATTTCTAGCTTCTTTTCTTAGTTTTCTTAGTTTTCTAATTCTCATAACAGTGCGTTCTAATTCCAAATCGTAGGGTATAAGATTTTCAGGTCCAAATTTACGCATCCAATTGAAATCAGTACACAGTAAAAACAGTTAACTAAATATGAAATTAAGTTGCAATTCAAGTAAAAGTTTTCTAGTAGTCCTAATTTGTCTGTTACTCTAATTATGTTTTTTTTTTACTCTCCGGCATAATCTAATTTTTATTCCCTGGCAACAGCGCCAAAAACTTGACTGCGACTTTATATATGCTTAAAAATACAATAATTTGATACTGCTGCTAGAAGATTTAAATCCCATGCAACGGTTCCAACAACTTGACAACGGTTATAGATTTGATAAAGATGTGTATAAAATATTTAATAACTGCAAAGTCACACTTATCAACGCAAGTATACGTATCGCTCAAGTAATACAGGGCTCTAATGGAATCCTGGATATCGATCCCACAAGGAGTAATATTAGTGGCTACGAACTAAGATTTAAAAAATCAATACTTAATCACAATAATATAGTTCAAATTGCATATTTGTCACCAATAGGCAATTGAAATAAAAATGTAATTTTAATAAACTCTTAATTAACTAATTCTACTAATAAAGTTTCTAATGTGTTCAATATATAAGAAAACATCATTTTCCTTATCAAGAAATTTAAGTGAATGGATAAATTGAATCAATTAAAATTGTATTGTCCCAAATAGGAGCATACATAAAGAATATTGACTAATCCTATGCTTGGTTTCTGAATCTGCGGCTAGAGTGGGGGGGCTCTCACTTCGGAGCTCCCACTTTCCTCTCGCCTGAGGGCTAACATCTACACTTCAGCACCCAAATGAGAGGACCAAATTGAGGATTTTAGTCTGTCACTCTAAAATCTCCAAATCTACACCCGATAATTTTTATTTCCCTATTTATTTGCACCCAACTTTCAAGGACTTTGAACTGCTTAAATCTTGGATGTAATCTTCACTTTAACTGTAAAACTCAACATATTTTAACAAATCAATTGGCCAGATTGAAAGTAAATTAAGATTGAAGTGAAAAGATACAACTTCTTTAACATTCTCATGACTCAACCAATTCAAATCACCATTTCACAAAATCTCAAGACAAGGAGAAAGACAGAGAAAACTACTCAGAACTCATTGAGAAGATACGACAAAACTTAGAATTTATATATAAAAGCAAAGTTATACAAACTTCAATAATTAAATACCACTTGTCTCTAATTCCTTCCCAAGCAAACTCCTCGAAGTTCCTCTGAATCTCTTCCTTTCTTTACAGCACACAAAATTCTCCTTTGAAGCGGCAAGCAGGAAGAAATCTCTCACTTTCTTTCCACTCTTACAATCTCTTGAAGAATTCCTCACAATACTAACCACTCTCTACACTCTAATGGGCACTACAAACAATAAAGTCGCAGCGGACACCCCCCTCTTTTGGCCTCCAAATGTTTCTTTTAAAGTTGTAGAAGAGTTTTCAAGAGTTGCGCAAGCGTCCCTTCAAAAATCGTCCACATTCAATGCAGCTGTTTAGAGAACTGACGTGCTCGCCGTCGGCGACCTTGATGGTGTCGTTAATGGCCTCCTAGAATATTTAATTCTGGACTCTCAAGAAAAACCAGTTGTCTGCACCGTCGAGCTCGCTGTCGGCGCTCAATATCAAACCTTCATATTTTGGTCCTTTTTGCTCCAAATTCACTCCTTTTTGCATATTTTTGCTCTAATGACCATAATTCAACATACTTGCAACAAAACATCAAAAATACCTTTCTTTAAAGTGCAATATCATCAAAATCAGTGTAAAATAGGTATGAAAATCTCAACATATTTTCCTTTGGTCAGTATTTTTTTGGGACATAAAGTATTTGAAAAAGGCATGAAAGTAGACCGGGCCATAAGTCAAGTAATTGAAAAGCTACCTCCACCTACAACTTTGAGGGAAGTTAGAAGTTTTCTTGGGCATGTTGGATTCTTTAAGCGATATATAAATGATTTCTCCAAATCGTAAAGTATTCATGTCATCTCTTAGAAAAGGATGTTGTATTTAATTTTGATCAATATTGTCTAAATGACCTCAATATATAGAAGAAAAAATTAGTCACTGCTCCTATTATAGTTTCACATGACTCGGAGAAACCATTCAAGTTCATGTGTGATGCTAGTGACAATGCTATTGGGCTAGTTTTAAGAGAAAGACTTGATTAAATTTTTAAAGCTATATAATATGCTAGTAAAATTCTTAATGAAGCTTAAATTAGTTATTATATTACTGGGAAGGACTTATTATCTACATTTTATGCTTATGATAAATTAAGATCTAATGTAATCAAAACGAAATGTGTAGCTCATAACGATCATTCTGCTATTAGATATCTTATGTCGATAAAGGATGCAAACTAAAATTGATTAGATGGGTCCTTTTAATGCAAGAGTTTAAAATCAAAGTAGTGAATAAAAAAGGATCTGATAATCAAATTGCAGACCATTTATCTAGACTATATCAGGGAAATTTATACACTAATGAAGGTGAAATTAATGAGAATTTTCCTTATGAGCATCTTTATGCAATTACTAAGTGACGTATTCTTCGGTATGTCGACATAGTGAATTATATAGTTAGTGATATTATACACTATGGCTTAACATTCCACCAATGATACAATTTCATTTATGATGCTAGATCTTACTTTTGGAAGGACCCATATTTTTATAAAAAGTGTAAAAAACAAGTAATCAAGAGATGGGTACTTTTAGAAGAAAACCAAGAAATTATTAAAAAATGTCATGAGTCTGAGTTTGGGAGACATTTTGGTGTTGATAAAACTAAGCTTAAGATTTTACAATTCAGATTTTATTGCTCTACTTTGTTCAGAGATGTCAATATATATATATATATATAAACATGTGATCAGTTTTAGAGAGTAAGTAATATGTAAAAAAGAAATGTGGAGGAAGTCATTATAAGAATAGAAAATTTGAGACACTAACTGATAAATATGGGATTAAGCATAAAATAGCTATAACTTATCATCCCCAAATCAATGATTTAGCAGAAGTATCTAACAAAGATTATTTTAGAAAAACTATCAATCCTAGTAGAAAGGATTGGTCTTTAAGGTTAAGTGACATGTTATGGGCTTATAAAAACACATACAAAACTCCTATAGGATTGATTCCATATTGGCTCACTTTTGCAAAAATTTGTCACTTGCGAGTGGAACAAGGATATACCGCTCACTGAGTCATTAAAGAATTTAGTTATAGTCTGAAAGAAGCCGATGAGAAGAGATAATTGCCGCTAAATAAAATCTAGGAAATTACACAAGAATCATATGAAAATACAAAAATTTATAAAGAAAAGATGAAAAATTGTCATGAT
>NW_018250881.1:126532-146231 GCF_001263595.1 Phalaenopsis equestris
GAAGATTCTTATGAATGATTTTGAACCTGGACAAGAATTTTTATTGCATAATACAAGATTGAAATTCTTTCCTAAAAAACTTAAGTTCAGGTGGTCAGGGCCAACAATTGTTATTCAAGTGTATCCTTTTGTAGCTATTGAATTTAAGCATCCTAAAAGCGGTATGATGTTTAAAATTAACAAACAAAGACTCAAACCCTACATGGCTTGAGAAAGGCCTATAATTGATGAGGTCTTAATGTTGGGTCAGCAAGAGTAAGTATCTAAATTTGTCAGGCTGATGACGTAAACCAAGCGCTTCTTGTGAGGAAACTCATGGTATGTATTTGTGCTTATGTTTGAATTATGTTGTGTTATCGTTTGTTGTGGATTAGATTGTTTGATGATTTTTTGTGATTTTTAGGTTTGTGATGGATTACTTTGGTTTTAGTGAGTCATAAGAGTAGCAATTCTTTAGCTTCTCGTTGTGACTAGACTTATATTTGTTCTCTGTTTATTGATGGATTAACTAGTCCACTCCATCTTAATTCTCATTTAAACTTAAAGAATTACTAGAGTCATGATGAGTTTAGACATTAGACAGGTCAATCTTAATTATGTTACATCCTTTATTTGACCTTGTTATTCATCAAGTGGGTTCAATAACCAAGCTTGCAGAGGAACGTGAGGATGATCTTGACCTTAGCCTTCTTTACTATCAAAGGTGCATACTTTAAAGGATGAGGAAATACCTGAGATTGGAAACACAAAAGTCAATATATCAGGGACAATCTTGTTTATGACTTTGACCCTATTAAAAAATCTAAAAGAAATCGGAAGTTCATTGGAAGGAGACTATGTTAGAGATTGAAAGTAAAGAAGGGAGATGGGATGAGAAGGAGGAAGACTTAACCTTATTTATCTATCATATTTGTGTGTTTATCTTTATGATTAAAGACTTGGAGAGGATCAAATAATTCAATTTAAATGACTGGGACAAAATTTGGATTATGCAAATAAGCCTCAGTAACCCTAGCACCAATGTGCCAAGAAGTGTACAGGCACCTAGGTGATAATGGTCCATTGTGAAGGCACTCCACCCAAATGCCTTAGCGCTACTATCATGGTGCCAAAGCGCTAGACCTACCTGCTAAAAAAAAAAAACTAGTCGAATGACCTCAGTTTAGTTCATTTTTGCACAAGGTCCTCCCTAAGTTTTCTCAGAAGACCTGAGGGCGTACTTAAGGAACCCATTTTTTGTGCATTGGTGATCTTTCTAGAGCACTTGGAGAGTGAAATTCATCTTCCTTAAGTAAAATTTCTCATCTTGACCTTACATTTTCTTCTTCATCCAGTAAACTTTATGGTTTTTGGGAAAATAGTGGAGAAGAAGTGGGATTACATTGAGAGAGAGAGAGTTGATTTTGCTTTATAATTGCATATTGAGTCAATTAAATCCTATATTTTAATCATATATAAGCATAACTTCATTTTATATGACATCTAAGACCAAGGGGAGTAAGGGATAAAGTTCCTTCGATTACAAGAAATTTGTTAGCTCCAAATCTCATTGGAAGGCCTTGTGTTATACTAATCATGTGGCTATCATTTTGATAGTTAGAGAGTTCTATACTAATCTCTCTAAAGCCTCTCCTAATTTGGTCTTTGTGAGGGAGAAGCGAGTGACAATCTCCCTTTCTCGTATCAATGCACTTTTTTTATTGGGAGATGTCTTAAATAGTTTTTACTCCAATTTTACACCCTCTGACATTGAGTTCGATGAGATTATTATGTTCTTGACCGATGGGAAGGGTACTTAGAAGGTGAGAAATGACCATAAGGTCAACTTTTCCTCATCCAAACTGAATGCAACTTCCAAAGCTTGACACTACTTCATTTCTGTCATGTTCCTTCCTTCCACTAATGTCAATGAAGTTACATGTGAGAGAGTTGCTCTTAACTACAACACTCAAATCGTGAAATTTATACACATTGGTTCTATTATTTATCATTCTATTACCATTAATGCAGGAAGGGGATCTACTTTAGGGTTAGGGCACCCCTCCATTATTTTTGCCCTTTGTCAGCATACTGGTGTTTGTTTTAAGAAATGAGAGGAGATACTTCATCCATTAAATCCTATCAATAAGGTAACTATGAGGATATATGATAAACAGACAATTTTTTGGCACGAATCGAGTTCTTCTCTGGCTCCTTTTTCTTAGCCATCCACTTCTTAGTCTCAACCTCGACATACCATGTGCATGACTTCAATGTATGAGTGGTTGAAATTTATAAAAGATGATATTGCCATTGCCTAAGCCCAAGTTTATGAAAATGTAGACTATTTAACACATTTGGATTAGTAAAATAAGCATCAAAGCAATCATGAAGCTTGTGCTTATGCTTCTTGATCCCGATTTTCTATATATATAGATGTAAAATGCGATCATATGATTAATTTCCTTAATAGTTATTCTTAATTTGCAACAAAGCCAAAAAACTTAATCCAAATCAAAAGCTAGGTAAATCTTTCACTATGAAGTAAATAAGAATGCAATTATAATATTTCAATATGAGATACTAAGCAAGTATACATATCGTTATCAAGTAATATAGAACTTTCTAATTAAGTCCCAAATATCAAACCCTCAGGAAGAACTAGATTTAGATAACAAAATTTACTTAGCAATATATTCTTATTTAAACTTAAGATGCTAAAATAGGAATGAAGGTTTGATTCTTTTTGTAATTTTTGATAATTGAAAATAACGTAAGAAACTAATTAACTTAACTAAAATACTTGCAAGATGAAGGCAATATAATTAAAACATCTTTTCCTTATTATGAATCAGTGATAAATATAGAAATTATGTTGTGGAAGTATGATAAATTTGTTGTGCCAAATAGGAGCAATAATATTCTTTACCCTTACTAGAGATGCTATAAAGAACATTGGCTAATCTATAGTTTGAATGGTCTTGAAGACCGGCTAGGCATGAAAAATACTAGCTCTCACTCTAGAGTTCCCTCTTCTCCCTCCACCTAGGAGCTAACATCTCATATCAAAACCTAAAACTATAAATCAAATTAAGGGCTTTAGCCTGTCACTCGAAAGTCCTCTAATTCTACACTCTTGAAAAGTTTATTTCCCTATTTATTTGCACTCAACTATTTATTTATTGAGACAATACCATCTCGGATCTTACATGTTCTCACAACAGGTATTAACGTTTTAATTGGCCAAATCAAGATGTAAATGAAGTGTAAGGTTTCAAATCATCACAACTCATGGATTCCAATCATCACAACTTCTTTCAACATTGAAGCCTAATACATCGCACAACTTCTTTTAAATATCTAATCACTTATCATTTTAAGAAAAAAGATAAAGATTACTCATAATTCATGGAGAAAACACAACTACACTAACAAAACCACACATGAGTTTAAAAGCAGAAATCATGCACGATCATGCACACAAACATGAAATCTAAATTAAAACTAAGTGTAGTAACAATGATAAACATTTATCTTAAATTCCCTCCACAAAATGTCTTGAAGTTACTTTGAAATATCTTCCTTCACTCACAATACAAACTAAAATCCAAAATAAAAATAAAATGTGGTCGGCGACGGCGGCAGCGATGGGCGGCGGGGGGGGGAACTGAAATTTATGACAAAAATATGATAAAATTTTCAAAGTTAATTACTATGCTAGTAAAACTCTTAATGAAATTCAAATTAATTATTTATAAACTCAAAAATATTTATTAATAATAGTATATTCCTTTGATAAATTTAGATCATATTTAATTGGAACTCATTGTGTAGTGCATACAGATCATTCTGCTATTAAGTACCTAATGAAAAATAAGGATGCTAAATCAAGATTTATAAGATTGATTCTTCTTTTGTAAGAATTTGACTTTGAAATAGTAGATAGGAAGGGAGCTGAGAATAAAATTGCTGATCATCTGTCCAGGCTTGAATTCATCCTTGAGTTAGAAAAACCACTCTTCACTTATCATTTTAAGAAAAAAGATAAATAAAACTACTTTGAATCCATAGAGAAAACAAAACCACCAATGAGTTTAAAAGCAGAGATCATGCACACAAACATGAAATCTAAATTAAAACTAAGTGTAGTAACAATGATAAACACTTATCTCAAATCCCCTCCACAAAATGTCTTGAAGTTACTTTGAATACTCTTCCTTAACTCACAATACAAACTAAAATCCAAAATAAAAAGAAAATGTGGTCAGCGGTGGCGGCAGCGATGGGCGGCGGTGGTGGCAACTTAGATTGATGATGGCTATAAAGTTGATGGGTGGTTGGCCTCTTCTCTTGGAAAATCTAAGTCTTTTCTTATAAAAATCCAAGTGGTGCCTTGGTGTCTCTTCAAAAAGGTGTCTCCATTCAATGAATCTTCTAGAAGTTGTCTTCTCAAAAGCTAATTGAATGAATTTTCTTGTCTATGGGCTATTTCCCACATTTTTATCAAGGGTTGCTTCAAACACCTCTTCAAAACTCCGCTCAAATTAAATATATCATCAAGTAACTACTTCTGGCGCTTAAGTGCAAGGTACCTAGCACTTAAGCGTCAAACATGGGTGCTTAGGCTCCCCAGTTCATTTTTGCACCTTTCTTCATTTTTGTTTCAAACCCTTTTTCACTCATTTTAGCATTTTTCATCGATTTCATTGTACCTGCAAGAAAAACACACAAATACCTTTCATTAAATCGCAATATCAAAAATAAGTATAAAAATGTGTTTAAAAACACTATATTTTAGGTGTATCACTTCTCATATCGAAATGTACATACAAAACTAGTGGATTGGAGGAGACATGACAGTGGAGTTCCATGCTTATCCTCCATACTAGCTATATGAGCATCACAAACTGATAGAGGACTCAAAGGGTGAAGGTGATGATGATGATGATGATGATATTAATGATGATGAGGAGTAGTTATAATCATTTATATGTAGATGCACTTATATTTTTATGTTTTCCTTGTCATTACTAGACAAATGTATTTTCTTTTATATTTACTTCATGTATTGGACTCTATTTTTATTGCCTCTGTTATGGATGTACTGATTGGTTTTTGCTACTATCTAGACTTGATTGTCAAACATACTTGTTGTGATACTATCGATCTTTTAATGCAAATTTCATGTTAAACAAGTTGAACTGACATTCACTTACTGCTACATAGTTGTCTTTCTGTTTACACCTATATATGTTTTTTATGATAAACTCATGTAGTAGAAAGTAATTTACTTTTATTTTCTCACTGTTTATATAATTTTTTTTTGCAATGCTATACATGATAAAAATGAGTTTTAGAGGGGAGAAAAACCTTTAAAACATCACTTTATTTGTCCTCAATAGAATACATTTAAGTGATATATTTTTAAATGATTTGAAGAGTGTGGCGTTAACTAAACATTACTTCAATATTTATTAAGAAATGAAACAGAATCCTTATTTAAAGCTTTATGTAAATGAGTCTTCACTAGAGTTAAGAAACTTATAGGTGAACATGTAGGAAAATGATGTTTCTATTCACTTTTTGAAAATTATTGTATATGTAGTTAATTAGGAACCCTTAGATACATTTATAAGAGAATTTAGCATTTATTTTTTTTTCAATTAATACTTCAATTTTTTTTGAAAAATTGTTAATTGAAGGAATTTGATGAGTTGTACTTTGAGGAGATAATAGTGAAATTCAAAACCCTTAAGGACCTATCCAAATATAGTAATCCTCATATAGATATATTAAGGATTGAAAAATATCCTAAAGTAAAAAATATATGAAAAGAAAAAATTTAATAAGTGAGGAAAAGCTTGAGGAGAAGCTAACTAAAAGTTGGTTTCACTAATGTTTATTCAAATGTTTAACTTCATCATGATCCTAAACTTGATGATCTTTAAAAAGTATTAGTCAAACATTTTTTAATGAAGTGTTAACTTTACTTTTCATTCTCTAAAATACCTAGATTTAAAATGTGAATGATTTTCGGAATTAGATAGAAACTTAAAATTTATAAAGTCAACTACAAGGATTACTTATTACCTTAGAGCTAAGTTTATTTACTAGAGTTGATCCTATTGAACTATGAATTTCTTAAGGAAACATTGAAGGTTCAAGTGATGATCAGCATGTTGTCTGCCAAAAACACCAATGAAGTTAAAAAAAAAATGATAGGTTGAATGGGTGTTCATAGCCAGTTCATCTCAAATTCAAGAGAAAATTACTCTATATTTTTCAAAACTTTATGGAAAGTGAAGAACTTTGTCTGGTTAGATAAATGTGGAATAAATTTTAGGAAATTGAAAGATTCTTTTGCGTCACCGCCGCTCCTTCAAAGCCCACAGCTGAATGAAGAACTCTCTCTGTACTTGGGAGTTGGACTTGAAGCCATTAGCTTAGTTTTACTTTTAAAGGAGCAAAAAATTGAGTTCCTAGTTTACTTTATCAGTTAGTACTCCAAGGAGTCGAGCTTGAGTATCTGATATTGAAATAATTGATGTTCTCTCGTTATTTCTACCTACAGGATTTGTTCATATTTCAAAGTCATCTGTTCAATATCATCATCAACCAATCACTCAAATTTGTCCTCACTAGGCTAGAATATTTTGTCCGGCTTCTCAGATTGGAACTTGAACTCAACAAAATGGACCTCTCCTACGTGCTTAAATTGCCATCAAGGCTCCAGACATAGCCAACTTATTGGACAAATTTCTTAAGCCAAGCAAGCCCAAAAAAGAAGCAGTGATTGATAGCCAAGTCTAGGTAGTCAAACTGAGGTGGAGCTTAGTCTTTCTCTGACAAATCCTTTTGTAGATTATTTATTTCACTTGACAGAAGTAGGATTTGAAGTCACCAACAAGCAAGTCAAGTGAAGCATTGATTATCGGGCTATGATTCGCTTACGAAATGAGTGTGTGACACCTCTTGATAAAATTCAACTTGCAGTTCTTAGTTAAATAAGTGAATGAGAAATTCGACGTTAGAGATAAGATAATGATCAAGTGCCTAGGAAAAGCAATTACTGAGATATGAGAGTTCATTGGTTTCATTATTGAACATATCTCCAGAGCAAACAACCAAGTAGTGAACTTCCAACCATGTTTATAACTGGAG
The DNA here is from genome assembly GCF_001263595.1 of Phalaenopsis equestris. Classification (NCBI taxonomy): domain Eukaryota; kingdom Viridiplantae; phylum Streptophyta; class Magnoliopsida; order Asparagales; family Orchidaceae; genus Phalaenopsis; species Phalaenopsis equestris. Next base: position 133,673 of record NW_018250881.1, read on the forward strand.
GCTCTTCCAACTAACCATAGTGGAAGTGGAAGTGATGGAACTGAGAGCCAAAGGATTGAAAAGCTAGATCAATTCATGCACCATATTCCTCGAGATTTGGAAGGTCTCGAATGAAGTAATAGACCCGAAGTATTTATGATTAAGGTAGTCCAATAAGTTGTGATCAATGGGAAACTTTTTTGAAGGTTATTTATCTCGTTATATCTGAAGTGCATCAATGAAGATGAGGCAGAGGATATCATCCATGAATTACATTCAGAAGAATGCAAAAGCCACTCTAGATGAAAGAATTTGGCACACCAATTACAATGACAAGAATATTTCTATTTGAAACTTCAAAAGGAGCTAAGGGATTCTTAAGAAGGTGGGAGTAGTGTCAGGAGTATGCATCGTTGAACATCAACCAAAACACAAATTTTAGCCTATTGTCAGCCCATGACCTTTTTTCATTTAAGAAATTGATATTCTTGAGTCTCCAATCATGTGGCTAGCAAAATTTCCTGCTCATTATTGTAGAATACTTATTCAAGTGGATTGAGACAGGGATGCTCATTTGGATAACCACAGAGTTTGTATGGAACCTAATCTAGAATTATTTAATATGTCATTATGGGTACCCCCTTGGAATAATCATAGATAATGGAACACAACTTGTCGACCAAGTGGTAAGGGATTTTGCCAATGCAGAAGGATTAGCTTGAAGGTTGCACATGTTAGTCAGCATTGAATAAAATCCAACTGATACTAGGGGAACTCAAACTAGTCTTTTAGCGGTGGTTCTACTCAAGAGACAAAAATTATAACGATGTGTAACAACCAATCAGTAAAATTTCTTAAGAAACCAACAAGAGGCTTCACATCCAATATGAAGGATTTACAAGATCTGACTACAATGTTTATGCATCATTAGAACTTATATATCATAGGTCAAATCTGTTCAAGCTCTTCAAGCAAGATTTCCAACTCATCAGCGACAGGATTCGTAGTAAGAGCCAAGATTTCCTACTCATTTCCAACTCCAATTATCTGAGCACCTTTGCCTCGTCTCCTTCCTCCATCTCTTCAACCCTCGCCAACTTTTGCTCAGATTCTAGCCATTCCTGTAGTTCTTGATAAGGATGGTCGACTAAAGATGAGAAGCTTTCCACAACATATAAATAACCTTACCCATACTGATTAAAACACAACCAATTAAGTTGATCCTGTGGACACAAAACCAATTAAGCTTAGTCGATCACTCCAGAAGGATTCAACATCCTAAAAGGGCAACCGCTTCACCAAGTCCTTCAAGGAGGATTTTAGGACGATCAACTCCGCTATCATTGTTCGAGCTTTGGTCGCCTTTGCATGACACTTGGTCTATTTTTATTGGCACCCCAGTCGGTTTCTCACCTGACCCAAGCAGAGCCAAATCACCATCTAGGATTACCGAAGTCGGATCATCTGCACCAGGAAACACCATAAATTAAAAGAGGGTTGCAAAAAAAGATCAAATCCCACAGGCAAGATCGAAGCCCACTCATACCCCTGATCTGATTCAATTTTACGACAATAAATGGCATGGCAGCCTCAGCGGGGAGCACTGATTATAGTGATTGAAGAATGCAAGAAGCCATTTGAGTGACAAGATGAACCAGAGGTGCATTGCAACAAAAGGTTAGACAATTGGATCAATAATCAGACCAATGGCTAAACATATCTTGACTTATTATCGAGGAACGAATCTTGCTATCACACTTGATCTGACAGTAGGAGTGCAACCATTTTCCTTTTCTTAATGACTATTTTCTTTTTCCTTACACTTCCTTGGCGATCTTATCCTTTCATTTTCACTAAGGCAAAACAGGCAAATCTTTATTTGGGATATCACCCAAGCGTTTTGATACATTCTTCATCACAACACGCGAAAGTTGTCCAACTCAAAAATTGAAAGATGTGGAGTAGACTAGGCAAGGGAAGGATACCATGTTATATTTACAAGAATCAAAGACGTGAAAATCAAAGGAATTGATTATTGAATCATTGATTAATAACACATGTGGTCAACCGTTGTAATAAATTATTTTATTCTTATCGTAACATCACTCTTAAGAAGAAAGAGAAATAGAAAACTAAAATATGTATATTAGGAATGTGTTAGCGCTGATCTTAGAGAGATCTAAAGGTCTAGAAGAAAAGAGCACGGTGAAGACTAGCCCACGGCCAAAAGATTATGAGACCCACTTATTGGACTGAGTGAAACTATATCAGCCAAACCAGTAAAGCCAAAACCAACAAAGCAACAAGGAGGACAGCAAGATGACAAAATGAACAAAGCCCGAGCCATTCGGCCAGATGCGATATGAAAGAACATCTGAACTAACCATTAAAGAAAAATCTATTGGATTAAAAAAGTCTACCTTATATTACAGCTAATCCAAGGGAAGTTACAGTTCCACAGTATGTTTAGCCATCCTATGAATGCCCAGGAGATCCTCATTAAGAATGAAAGATCGACAACCAGACCATATGAATAAACTGATCCATATCGACTAAATCTACAAAAAAACAGAGCTGATCTCATAGGCCTGAAGCCGACTAAACTTAGGAGGTCGAGCCAGAAGATAACCAAACGACACACTCATATATTCAAAATATCATAAATACTCTAGTACGGATCCTTTCAAAACATAGACAATAATGTAATATTATTATTGTACTATCTTTTCTAAAAATAGAAGAAAATTTTAATGAATAAGACATGACACATTAATATTCTCTCTCTCTCTCTCTCTCTCTCCAAACAGTCCAAAAAAGTGAATACGAAATTGGCTGAGATCATCAATTCAAACACGAACACAAAAACCTTTAAGTATTATCAATTTGGTTTAAGAGGAAGTACTTCGGATTTTACCTAATTTAAGAAAGAACAACTAGGTATAACTGTGTTCTAATCAAAATTTAAGTAGAATATCTCAAAACTGTTAAATTAATTTTTAAATAAAAAAACACAAATTTTGATTGGATGTATATATCATAGAATTTAAAAAATTATAAATAATATGATTATTTAATTTTTAAGGTCATCGAAACCAACGCTGAACCGAGGATATTATAAACCAGTTTTTTTTTTTTTTAATATAGAAACTAACAAAATCTACGATTTGCAGATCTGGAGCAAAAATGTCGACAAAGAGAAATGAAAGCAAACATTAAAAAAATAATCAACTGAAACTTAAAAATTATGGCAGAACATCATACAACTTTTATTTGGATGAATTTAAATTTTTTTGAATTCAATATTAATTCCGTGAAATACAAATTATTTATATGCAATTGTAATGTCGAAATAAACTCAAATGTTCCTAAATCTAATCCAAAAATTTATAAATCCATCCGACGCAAACCATTAGAGAACACGTGCCACTAGAACGAACAACTTTCTTGGGAAAGCCGATACCCAAGATTAAAAAAAATGGAAAAAAAGAACAGCAATTGCATTTAACGGTCTAGAAACAAGATCTTAAAAAGAGTGGAAGAGAAGAACCCTAGAACGGTGCGGGTGCGTAATAGAAGGGCCTTCCTGCGAAAACCCCATCTCGGGGTACATCGTAGTGCAAACTATGCTTTATTTTCTCAAATCCATTGGCGAAAACACCAAAACCGAAGATGAATCCAATGGCGATGATCAAAAGAATCAGCAGCAAGCAGCAGCAGCAAGCTTTCCCTGGGCAACACATCTTTCCGTTTTCCTCTCCAGGAAGTGAGAAAATAGGGGGTGAAGGAGAACAGGAAAGACAGAGAGATAAGAGGGAAGATGTCCAGAGCGCCGGAGTTAGCGAGTGATTTCCGTTGGTGTGGGTGAGGCATATAGAGAGAGGGGATAGAATGAGATTGAAATGAATTTGTACCGCTCTTATTGTTAAATTTGTGTGTCGTGTTCGATTTTAATTACTGAAACTATTTTTTTATTAGTGAGATAGCAATTGGTGCAGGACCCGATTCTGTGATTGGTGGATTTGGTAACGGCGACAAGGGTTTTGACTCTTTCTGCGGATGTTTTTTTGTACTCATTGTCACGCTAAGAACGGTTTGTTTTTTATTATGAATAAGAGGCAATGATAATTCTGAACGGGGAAAGTATCGTAACTCGTAAGGGTGTAACGGCCAAGTTTATCGGTTAGTTCGTTCAAATTTGTTTTTGTAGACTAATCTATATTATTATGCGATCTCTCATGATATAAACTATATAATATATATATATATATAATATTATTATTATTAAAGTTGTTTAAACACTATATTTAACTTTCTCATTTCAATTAAATTTTATTACTTAATTCAAACGAGTCAAGCTTGGCTCGTGTTCGGCTCGCTCGAAATAGTTCGTGTTCGAAATCGACTCGTGTTCGAAATCAGCCCGTGAACAGTGTAATCATGTTCGGCTCGATTTAATTATTCGTGTTCGTGTTCGGCTCGAAATTGGCTCGTTAAACTAAAATTGAGAAAAATTGATGTAAAGTGTGGGATTCGAACCTGTATTAAATTTATACAAAAGAATACACTAACAACATTGCCAAATGTTCGACTCGTTAGGCTTAACGAAAGAGCGGAACACGAGCTGCTTAACGAGCCGAACACGAGCTGTTCACGTGCAACGAGTCCAATTGAGAGCCCTAGGTTTGATTGACAAAATGTTGATATACATCTGTTTCAATTTATTAAATTATATATATATATATTAAAGTTGTTTAAACACTATATTTAACTTTCTCACTTCAATTAAATTTTATTACTTAATCCATAATTAGTTTTTTTTTTTAGTTTTTTACAATAGTTTTTTGAATCAAAATTATTTTATTTCCTTAATAATAAATGATCCAATTCATGGGTTGGCTTTAACTAATAGAATTAAGCATGGACTCTGCCAAAATTTAAGTAATTAATCAAGTTCAAGGTGAAGTAGTGGGTGACTCGAGCGAAATTTATTTACACCTCTTATTAGTATCAAATGAATATCTCGATTTCTTATTTATTTTTATTTTTCAAATAAATTTAACTAAAAATTCACAGGCATCACATATATTCTAAGTCTCAAACATATGACATCTTATCTAAAAATCAAAAAATTGGATTCAACGACGCAGGCTTCATGTATTCTTAATTGAAAACTTAATAGAGAAATGTGTTAAAATGTGCTATTTCTAAATAAATCTAGACCAAACATGTAGGACATTGATTTTTTTTTTTTTTACATAGAGTATTACTTTTAATTTTTTTTTTTTTGCATGCTAATGTTTCCATAAACAAATTAGGTTAATCGCAAGAAGTTTCACTAAAGATTTGCTTAAAATTAATTGACACGATCTCCAACAATATCAAACCTATTTAACGAGGGTTCTAATCAATCTGGATTCAAGTCAAACATTGTTAGCTTACCTTATTCAGTGCAAAAAACTAACATGATTTCAATCAATTTTTAACCTTATAAAATAAATTCTTAGTCAAATATACAAGCTCCGGAATTTATGAATTCATATATAGTTTTAAAGATACATTAATTTAAATTAATACTTGAAAATTTCATTTGTATAATTGTTCAAAATATCCTCATGCTTTCAATATAGCCTAGGCCAAATTAGAGCCATCTCATTAATTATAATGAATAAAGTTTAATGGCAGATTAATGATTATAAAATCACCAAGAAGAAATCAACCAAGCATGTGAATTTGCCACCAAATTCATGTTTCCCAAGCAAATTAGCAGATTCTCTTTATAGGCATTGAGAATTGCTTGTGTCTAAACCCAAATCTATAAACAAAAAGGTTAGAAGGGGAACACATTCAATCAATTACATAGATACCGTAATTTTTTTGGCAATCACCTAAAATCCCAAAGTAACTCTCCATAAGCTCTCTTGTTCTCACACCTCTTATACTTTTAATTTGATAAATCTTAGTTGTAAAATTTCGTATCACCCGCTGACAAATTTGGAATCAACTTCCTCAGCATTGCAGTGAGTATAGATAATATCTATGTCAAGAAATTAAGCAATGGATCACTTGAATGAAAGAGAGAAATGAGTGCTAATAGAATAAAAAAGTCTTGTCACTTCCTAGCAATCGAATCAAATGAAATGTAACTTGAGAACAATGTTTCAAAAAATCTTGAATGATTTCAAAAAAATATTTCTCAAATTCATCTTTGTTAAGAATAGTAAAATGATTGAAATGTTTCGGCATGTATAACTTGGATTTGGAAATAAAAGTATTTTAGTTTTCTTCTTTCATTAATAGATTTCTTCAAAATGGACTTCTTCACTTAATCTAATTTTTTGTATAGTCATATTTAGATTGAACTCATAACTTGTTGAATTTTATAATAGTAAAATCTTTTGTTACCTATATAACTAGACATCCTTCATATAGTTCATCAACACAACTCATTTGCGGTGGTGTTTATGATTTGGGTATATAGCTTCCTTTGTGGCTTGTGTTACTTACAATGAGAGCTCTTGTATTTTTATAGCTTCTTGAAAATCTTTGAAAATATGTTAAACTATTTTCGACAGCTAGACGGAAAAAATAAAAAAAACAGCATATTAATTAAAAACAAAAGTTTTTTTTTATATATATAGTAAAGAGACTGTTGCTTTTTTACTTGTCCGAAATCCCTCACTCGACGAAATTTGTTAGGGTTGTTCTGATATGACGTCTTACCGGTAGATTATAATCATAAGTTTATGCCAAAAGAATAACCGTCATTTAGTCGTCAGTTCTTCAACTGATAGTTTTTTTTAATCGGTTTTAGGTTGATGTATAGCCAATCATTGGATAGCTGGAAGGCCATCACAAAGATGTATATTAAATAAAAATAAATAATATTCTTTCTTTCTTCACAATTTACACACCTGATATCACAACATCAAATTTACCAATCTAAATATGCATTAAACAAAAACCACATGAATGGGCTCACAAATTAAAATAGAAATAATCACAATGCAATGAAACAGTGAATGAAATAATATGTCCATACATAATAAAACATTGTAAATATGTCTCATAAAATAAATTAATAAGAAAAATCCTAATCATCATTCATCTCCTCTTCATTCTATTTCTCAATCCCCTTCTCTATCAGCAATTTTCCATTCTTGCGTGCTTGACATTGTAATGCATCTAGTTTGTTTTCATTTTGGCCTCCATATTGGACTTTATCTCAACGAGCTTAGCAATAAATTGGGTCTCTATATTAGCACTGAATGTGTGGACCAACTTATAAATCTTATCCTCCAGGATGCAATGAATAAGGTAAAGGTACGATGTGTGTCATATGCTTGTGCTTGTGAACCCAATCTATAATTGTTTCTTTCTTCTTTCCCCCAACAACCTCTCTCCAAATCTCATAATCAAACTAATGATGCCCGAGATCATAAGTCCTTCAGTGCACTAAGTTTGTGTCTTCTTTAGCTACTCAAAGGTTTCCTTCAAAAAATATACTCTATGATTAGAGGAAAAATTAAATTCAAAATTATTTAAATTATGTAATAATTAATTATCGCTTAGGTGGGGGTCATCTAAGATTTATTATCAACCTAGATATGGTTTGACTACCATTTATAGGTGCGCACATGTACCCCCACAATAGTGGGCTCTCGTCCATACTTCAGAATTTATTAAGATGACTAATTACTAAATAATTATTTTACCCTAAAATTTAGTATACAACTTAACTTTTATCATCCTCCTCTAGTACTAAGTATGTGGGAGCATCCTAACAGTATGCTTGTAGGCCTTCAAGACACTGCAACGAGAATGCTAATTTTCTATTGCCTGCTGACCTTTCTTTTGGTAGTCCAAAGTACATAGGCTCTATGCCAAGAATTGTACACCTCCTTCCTGAGCCACAAAAAGTGTTTGTTTCTTCGGTATCTCACCTGACATGTAATAAAAATAGTCCCCCTTTAGATTAATAGCTCCTAATGTGTGCATTGTGCTCGAGGTGTCAGGAGAATTGCCTCTACAAAATAAAAATGAATATTTTAAATGAGTAAAATTATGTATATATATATAAATATATATATATATATATATATATATATATATATATATATATATATATATATATATATCATGAATGTGTTCAATAGAATGACATTTTGCGTGAATCATTTTATAAATTATAGAATGTTGAATATGAATTTGCTTTCAATGATTGCATTTATATGTTTATGCGATGCTTTTGTAATTGGATCTTTGTGTAAGATCTTCCTTGATTCACTCCAAGTATTGACATAAATATTTATGAATGTGTAATTCTATTTACACGTTTAAGTCTCGTGTGTTCAACTTGAACATGTTAAAAGACTTTATGAGAGAGTCTTAGTCAACAATCGACATGTTATTAATTTATTTTAAGTTGAAGCAATACACTTTAAAATTTGCATTGAAGCTTCTTTCGCTTTTAGGATTTATGCATGTTATATATATATATATATATACCCAAAACTTTTTAAGCCATATATCACAAATTTCTATCACGATCTCTTTTCATGTGTGGTACGAAGCATCATACTTGCTTCGTAAGATATATTTTGCAACATGGAGAGCCTGTATAAAGAGATAACATTTAAAAAGAGAATATAAATTATTTAATAAGCACAATTTTATTATTTCTTAGAATTGTTTTTTTCCATTTTTAATTTAAAAAACTTATGTATGACCATATGATCTAGCACTAACATGAGGCTTGTGCTAGCCGATGCATCTCAATGAATAGTGGTAAAGGTCTATACTAGGAGTAGAAGGTCCTATCACAGTATTTGGCAGTGGTGATGGTATGGTGGGAGGAGTGGGATGTAAGAGCATCAGGGTGAAGGCTTGTGGAGAGAGAGCAAATAAAATGGTCAATATGGTACTGACCAACACATATGCGTTCGTTTCTACAGTACTACTACATTGTCATCTAACGAGGACCTTCTTCCAATCATGACCATGACAATTTCCCCGCATAGAGGGAAATCATTGCTAGCTCAAAAAAACTTCTATAACAAGAAAAAAGAAATTATTAGTCTACGTAATGTTAAATAAAAATACAATCAAATTGTAAGGAATAATCTGCAAACTACTGATACATAAAAAAGAAATCTAAGTCGTAAATAGAAGACAAAATCGTAAAGTACAATCAACAAAATATTCATACTGAAAATAAAATGTGAAGCGTAAACTAAAGAAGAAATTATAAATAGAAGACCAAACAATAAATTGAAGAAACATTTAATAATAAATGAAGTTTAATAACATACATATCTTATTCTAAATCATTTAATGAGTGACTAGAGGATAAACTTAAATGTTTTCATGAAAAGCATCACTGACTTATTCTACATCATTTAATTAAGCTTTAACTAAAGAAGAAATTATAAATAAAAGACGAAACAGTAGTTAGAGAAAACATTTAATAATTAATGAAGTTTAATAAGATACATATCTTATTCTACATCATCTAATGAGTGACTAGAGGATAAACTTAAAATTTTTCATGAAAAGCATCACTATACTAATTAAGAGTAATCTTTTCATGCGCACTACCATGATTCTTATGCATTTGCATATCTCAAACGTAAACTTTCATATTTATGCATGTAGGACTCAAAACCTCAATATCAAATCAAAAATAGCAATTTTATCACGTTTTAAAAGTGGAATACACATTTTCATGCATTGATTTAAGGAAACAAAGAGTGATGTATTGTAATATGAAAGTCTAGGTGTGAGATATATAAATATATAAGAAGTGTATGTTAGGTGTGTAAATTTCTCTTTAAAAGAGCAATTGACATATATAGAACTCAATTCTTATATATTTACATCTGCCAAACCTTACTTTCATCTTTACACATATAGGACTCAAAACATTCAATATCAAATCAAAATAGCACTATTAGTTGTTTTTAAAAGTGAAATATACCTTTCATGTATGGATTTAAAACAACAAAGTTTCATGTATGTAAATATTAGAATATAGGTACGAGCTATATAAACACATATTAACTGATTGCTAAGTATGCAAATTTCCTTTTAAAAGTGCAATTTACATGCATATAACACAATTCTTTCGTATTTGCAAATCTCTGACCTTAACATTCACTGTTACACAACATAGCACTCAAATCTTTCAGTATCAAATAAAAATATTAGTATTACTATTTTTTTTTTATTTAATAAACCATTTCATGCCTAGGTTTAAAATACCAAAGTCTCATGTACTTAAATATCAAATTTTAGGTGTGAGATCTATAAATACGTAAAAATTGTGTGCTAGTTATATGCATTTCCCTTTTAAAAGGACATAAAAAAAGAAATCTTATGTATGTACATATTACAAACCTAAACTTTTCATACATAACTGACCACGACTTTATCTATGCTTAAAATATAAGATAAATATGGACATAATAAATATTCAATAATTGTAAAGTCACACTTATTAACGCAAGGATACGTATCGCTCAAGTAATATAAGGCTCTAATGGAGTCCTAGATATCGATCCCACAAGGAGTGGTTTAGAATTGCGAACTAAGATTTTAGGAAAGCAATACTTTAGTCACAAAAATGAAGTTCAATTTGCTTATCTATCACTAATAGGCAATTGAAATAAATAGGTAATTTTAATAACTATTAAATAAGTAATGATATTAAGGAGGTTTTAATTGTCATATTCAATATATAAGAAAACATCATTCTCCTTGTCAAGAACTTATAGTGAATGGATAAAATGAATTAGTTCAATTTATATTGTGCCAAATAGGAGCATACTTATTCTTTACCCTTTGGTCCAGGCATAAAGAACAGTGACTAATCCTATTCTTGTTTATTGAATCTGTAGTTAGGCCGGGAGGATACCGGCTCTCACTTCGGAGCTCCCACGTTCTCCTCACCTGAGGGCTAACATCTATACTTCAGCACCCAAACGATAGGACTGAATTGGGGATTTTAGTTTTTCACTCTAAAATCTCCAATTCTACTCTAGATAATATTATTTTCTAATTTATTTGCGTCCAACTTCCAAGGGCTTTGACCTCCCTGAATCTTGGATGTAATCTTCACTTTAGTTGTAAAACTCAACATATTTTAACAAATCAATTGGCCAGATTGAAAGTAAATTAAGATCGAAGTGAAAATAGCATCACAATTTCTTAAACATTTTCCTGGCTTCACCAATTCAAATCATCATTTCAAAATCTCAAGACAAGGAGAAAGACAAAGAAAAATACTCAGATCTCATGGGGAAACACAACAAAACTCGGAATTCATATATAAAATCAAAGTCATACAAACTACAACTAGTAAATAACTTATCTCTAGTTTCTCTCCAAGAACACCCCTTGAAGTTCCTCTGAATCTCTTACTTTCTTTACAACACACAGAATTCCTCTTCAAAGTAGCAAAAAGGAAGAAATCTCTCAACTTCCCTCCACTTTTACAATCTCTCGAAGAATTCCTCACAACGTTGGAACCTTTCTAATCTCTAAGAACTCTCTCTAGCACTTCTTTCACTCCCTAGATTCTTTCCCTCCTTCTCCAAGCTCTCCAATTTTTGGCCAAAATAGTCTTTTAAAGTTGTGGATGAGCTTTCCCAAGAGTTGTCTAAGCATCCCTTCAAAATTTTGCATTATAAAAAGTTTGAGCAGGCATAACCGTCGAGCTCGCAGTCGGCGGCCTTGAGGGTGCTGTCGGCCGACTTGTAAAGCATTTTGTCCTGTAGCCTTGAGAAAAACTCACCGTCAGCGTGGTTGAGGGCGTCGCCGGTGACTTAGTTCAAAATTTCATATTTTGGTCCTTTTCGCTCCAAATTCGCTCCTTTTTGCATCGTTTTGCTTCAATGACCCTAATTCATCGTTCCTGCAACAAAACATCAAAAATATCTTACTTTAAAGTGCAATATCATTAAAAATAGTATAAAATAGGTATGAAAATCTCAACATATTTTCCTTTGGTCAAAATTTCCTAAACCTAACTATTACTTGTCCTCAAGTAATTTTAATACTATATAAAAGTTATGATCTACTGCAGTAAAGTTTTAATTCAGAAATATTATAAGTTTGACTTAAAAAAATATCATAGTAAGATTTTCACAAAGAATTCAAGTAATTGAATTAACTTTGTAGCTACCAGATTATCTAGTCATCAAGTTTAAGATTTCTAGTCTTCTATTTATTTCAAGAATGACTATATGTTGTAATATTAAGTCACTTAGAATATTCAAAAGATAGGAACTTAATGAGAACTCTACTAGTAAAAGATCTAATTCCATAAATATAACTTCAGAAATGTATTTAAGTTTTCCCTTTAGGTAGGCCCAATAAAGCCAATTTTTGATTAGGCATATCCTCAAGCTTCTCCTCACTTCCATAATAATAATAATTTTTTTTTTCTTTTTCTTTGAATTGCTTTCAATGCTATATATTTTTCTTTTCTTTCAGGGATTGTTTTCAATCCTTTCTTTTTCCCTGTTCAAGTGAGGATTACTATATCTAGATAACCTTTAATGATTTTGAACTTCACTTTTCTTTC
>NW_018250881.1:146241-148830 GCF_001263595.1 Phalaenopsis equestris
TTCCCTAAATTTGAAACTCAAAGCATTTCTTTACCTTATAAATATTTCATAGTTTTTACATCATTGAGCCCCAATCTTTTCTTCTCAAATGAATTTTCAGATTCTTAATACTTCAAAGTATAGTTTCCTTTACTTTAACTAGTTAAATATAATCTTAATCTTTTATATTAAATATCTTAAGTTATCAAAATTACTTTTCAATATAAAAATATTTTTTTTAAATCTACCATAATATTTAAATAGTTACAAAAAAATATAGTTACTTGAATTAAATTCACTACATGAAATCATATAAATAATTTTTGAAAATATTGAAATAAAGGACATTTAATAGTTAATCTTTTTCTTCCCTCCCCCGAAGAAACTTAAATTTTTAAATATAAAATAATTCAGGTGGAAAGAAAAACTATAAATATAAATCATATCTCAGTATTGTAGGTATTTTCATCATTCTGAAGTTTTTGTAGGCCTTCTCAAATTTTTTCTTCACCTGGTCTATAATATTAGGAGCTTTCTACACATATAAATCATTAGAGGAATTTATGGGTAATATTTGAATTCCAGCACTAGACAAGATGTAACAAAAAAAATATATATATGGCTTATCATAAAGTGGCATTTTCTTGGGTGGGCATGTAATTATTCGGCTCACAATTCCTCGAATACGGTCTTGAGGTGATGCAAGTGATCCTCCTCTAATTGGTTGTATGCTAGAATGTCTGTTGGCATCAATTTTTGATGTCACGAGTGTAAAGTGTCCACTTACACGGCTTAAGATGATCTCCGGTTCGTCCGCAGCGTCTAGTGGCTCGAGACACTTACCCGATACCTTTTTGACGCGTGTTGTGGGGCACGTAGTCAGGGTCATTTTGCTAGGTTATGGCTTTCGCTCAGGTGAAGGCCGGTCGGCATTTATTTTTTTTTTCTTTTCAGAGATTGTTTTCAATCCTTTCTTTTTCCTTTTTTCAAGTGAGGGTTACTATATCTGGATAGCCTTTAATGATTTTGAACTTCAATTTTTTTTCTATAAATTTGAAACTCAAAGTATTCCTTTACCTTATAGATATTTCATAGTTCTTACATCATTGAGCACCAATCTTTTCTTCTCAAATGAATTTCCAGATTCTTAATATTTCAAAATATAGTTTCCTTTACTTTAAATAGGTAACTAGAATCTTATTCTCTTATACTAAACATCTTAAGTTACAAAATTAATTTTCATTACAAATATATTACTTTAAATCTACCATAATATTTAAATAGTTACAAAATATAGTTACCTGAATTAAATTCACTACATAAAATCATATAAATAATTTTTGAAAATAATTAAATAGAGGACATTTAATAGTTAATCTTTTTCTTCCCTCCCCCAAACTTAAATTTTTCAATATGAAATAAATTCAGGTGGAAAGAAAAACTATAAATATAAATCATATCTCAGTATTGTAGGTATTTTCATCATTCTGAAGTTTTTGTAGGCCTTCTCAAATTTTTTCTTCACCTGGTCTATAATATTAGGAGCTTTCTACACATATAAATCATTAGAGGAATTTATGGGTAATGAAGTTTTGAAATAAGTATAAAACTAAAACATTAAACAAGCACAACATTTCTTAACGCAACCACAACGCTAAACAATTAAATTAAAAATGCGGAATAAAAATCACATTACAATCCACAATTCTACTCAATATCTATTAAACTACACATGCACATTTAACTATCACACTAACTTTATAAAAATTAAAATTATCCAAGTACACATTGCACGGCTTAAGATGATCCACGGTTCGTCCGCAGCGTCTAGTGGCTCGAGACACTTACCCGATACCTTTTTGACGCGTGTTGTGGGGCACGTAGTCAGGGTCATTTTGCTAGGTTATGGCTTTCGCTCAGGTGAAGGCCGGTCGGCATTTGACAAGTCGAACGAGTCCGATCGGGGCGAAAAAAAATATAATGTGGCGCGTCGGGCGCGATTTTGGCTTGAATTGACCCGATCATCAGCAAGGTTGTCAAGATGACCCCGGACGAAGAAACTGACTACGCGATCACGTCCGGAACGTCGATTTTACATAGAAAGGATGTTCAGTTGGCTACAATTTTGAGGGCGAGCCTTAAGTACGTGAATTATTGTTTTTAGCCATATCGCTGGAAAAGCGGTCCGAGCGGCCTCAAATGACCCCGAATGATAAAACAGGATCGTGTTAGCGTGTCCAAATTGTTGATTTCACCTCAGCAGGAAGTTCGATACGTCACGATTTCGCAGACAAAATAACAATATGAAAATTATCATTTTTTTGACTCAATTGTCCAAAAAAGTGATCCGGATGACCACGAACGGCAAAAAGGACTGTGCGGATGCGTCCGGAACGTTGACTTTAGCCAAGAATGACACCTACTTCGCTACGAGGACGTGTACAAGTGGAGAATATCCTAACGATAATTATATAATAATAATTATTATAATTTAACGTAATATATTATGTATATATTATATATATTATATATTAATATTATATAGATATATATATAAGCAAAAAAAAAACGGATCTTCTCCCGCCCCAGCCCTATCCCCCAAACCAGCCG
>NW_018250882.1:0-848 GCF_001263595.1 Phalaenopsis equestris
TTGAATTGTTTATGAATAAGAACAAAACATAGTTCGATTAACGTTTATTTTATCTCGTTAATATACATGTAGAAAATAATTGATGTAATGTGTGGTATTAAGAATTTTCATTAATTTTATTTGGTCATAGACATTTTTAGGCCACATAAATAACCCCAAAACTATCTGAAAAACTATCTCCCAAAACTATCTGAAGTTTTACAAAAAATTTTCATATGTACGCATTGAACCAACAACGGCAAACATCGTCATGTTGCGTAGTAGGCCTTTAGGTATCATCCATTTATTGGAAGCATAGGCCTTTCTCCTTGAGAATTAATGAGTTGATAAGCTCCTCTGGCGTAGACCTTTTCAATGACAAATGATCCTTCCCAAGTTGGCTCAAATTTTCTGCCTATCTTGCGACGTGCAAGAATAGGTCTTTTGAGAACAAGGACCAAGTCACCAATTTTAAATGTCCTTGGGCGGACCAGTTTGTCATGAGCTCGTATCATTTTTGCTTGATATAACTCCAGATGTTGTTGTGCTTGTAGACGTTTTCCTTCAAGACTCTCAAGTTCTTCAAGTCTGAGCTTTGCATTTTCGTCAGTTGTAAGTTGATTTGCAGTGGCGACTCTAAGAGACGACGTCTGTATTTCTAATGGTATTACGGCCTCTGATCCGTATACGAGCATATAAGGTGTACATTGAGTGGGAGTTCTGAACGTTGTTTGGTAAGCCCACAGAGCTTCTAACAATTTATTGTGCCAGTCTCGTTTATTTTCATTGAGTATCTTTTTCAAAATTTGTACAAGTGTTTTGTTGAAGGCTTCAGCTAACCCATTTGCTTTCGGATAATAAATTGTCGA
>NW_018250882.1:1425-13293 GCF_001263595.1 Phalaenopsis equestris
AATTTGGGTCAAACTTGAGCTAGCTTTGGACTAAGCTCAAATTGATTATTTTTTTTGGTCACAAATGACCTCACAAAATATTTTCAACAAAAATTTAATGCCAATTTGAGGTCTAAGGCATTCAATTGTTGAGATTTGGGGTGTTAGCCAATATGGGGGCTAATTTGAGGGTTTTGTCAAAAATTGTCAAATTGACCAAATTGGACCATGGTGTAGTTGGACAAAATGAAATTAGGAATATTTTGAATTTATTGGGATTTATTTGGGAATTTTTGGAATTTTTGGATTTTTGGGCCATGGAGGGGCATTTTGGTAATTTGGCCATTTTTGGAATTTTTTTGTCAATTTTGGCAAATTTGGATGTATTCAAAGTGTTTGGAATAAGTTTTGATCAGTTTTGGGTATTTTGGTAAAATTTGGGAATTTTGGCCAAATTTGGGTCCCAAGTGCAATTAGGTAATTTGGAGGTGTCTCGGTGCGAAAGGCCAAGTTGGGCATTTCAAATAGAATTGGATAGATATCCATTCTAAATGAACCATGGATCAATGAAATCCCCATTTTGGGCTCTCATGTATTGATCTTAATTAGTGTATTGTGAAGATATAGTAAGGGTATAACGTACCTTAGCTTCAAATCAACACCCAAGGTCAATCCTAAGGCCAAGTAACCCTATAAGAACTCTTCTTGAGCTTTCCCATAATGATCTTACCTTTTAAATATTAGAAGTTAGGACCAATATGTGGAATCTCAAGTTGATCAAAGAGAAGAGTTTGAATTTCTAATGGTGAGGGTACCTTTTCTAGTTTTCTAAGACTAGTCAATAGGAAAGTCCTATGGCTAGACCTAGGCTACTAAAGAAGTTTCTATACCTCAACCAAAAGTGAGGTCAACAAGTGGTTAAAAGTAGGAGAATCCAACTTCATCGGTCTTCCAAGTGCAGTTCCAATAGTGAACAAAACTTGGTGATTGAAAAAATGCAATTTGAGCCTAGAGAGTTTAAACCAAATGGGAATAATAGGGAGTTCTTTTGATGGATCAAAATCAGTGGTCCATTTAAACACTTTCATGGAAATCTCATCTAAATAGATCACTTGTTTAGCAAAAAACCTTGCATAATCTTCTTCTTTGGCCAAATGTATCGTAATGTGACTCTCATCCATCAACCGCACCCTCTAGGCACCAACTAATTTCAAATCATCAAAATATTTCTTGATATCATCTATTTTTGGGTGGCTGAACTGAAATTTACCAACAAGAGTGAATTTTCGTGCATCAGCCAGGGAGAAAATCTCACTGTCGGAGAAGAAGGAAGCAACCTTACCCGCTTTACTACACAAAGGTTTCGCAAAAGGGCAATCAACCTTGCCAACAGTAGCATCATGATAAGAGTGAGGGAAGACAAGATTTTCAAAATTTTGCAAGGTTTCAAAACCTTTTCCCACAACATCAGCAAAGGTGGCCTTAGCCCATTGTATATTAGTATCTATATCTATGGGATTAAGGAAAGCCATTAGCAGCAAGAAAAAGCACTCACAGAGAAAAAATAGTGAGCAGGTAAAGTTTTTAGCAATGGAATAGTAATCCAGAGAGTTAAAAAGAGATTAGCCAGGAAAGAGGTGAAAAACCACCAACCTACCAATCTAAAGTACCACTAACAGAATGAAGAAAGTAGAGAAAGAGGATAGCCAACCAGCTTGAGTAAGGAGAAATCACAGGTCACCATTAGAGCTGAAACCCTAGCAGAGCTAGGGAACCAGCCGCCACCATTAGTAGAATAAATGAGTATATATATATATATATATATATATATATATATATGTTTTCATTATGAATTCCGTGTACTTGAGAGACCAACATATTGAGAAAATACTTTAAAAAAATCTTTAGATACTGAATTTTATGGTAGATTTAAGAGTCATTCAGATTTAAAATGAAAAGATGCAGAAATCTGAACTGGTGCTAGAGGTGCCATTTTCCAGAGAAATGGAGCTAGAGACACCAGAAATCGGCGCCAGAAGTGCCACAATTATCAGAATGAAAAAGGACAATTCTAAAGGCGGTTTTGGGCAGTTTTTGGTGAGTTTTCTTCCTAGTAACTCCCAAATATTAAAATTTTAAGTTATTTGTCGGCACTAAAAGTTGAGTTGCCCATTGGACGCTGTCAGTCACAGGAATCAAAATCCCGTCGCCCACTTCGGAAGGACATTTAATTTACATATGTATATAAGTTTTAGAAAAATATGAAATCAATCTGACCCTATATTTTTCATTGTTTAAATGAAAGAGTGATATACCTCAAACCCCTGTATCTATCCCGGAAAATAAACATAAGAATTGAGGATGAGGCTTGATCAAATAAACTAAGAAATATATGACATCTATTTGGTCTGTGAAACCGTTTTATTTGCAGATAATTTCTCCTATTTAATATGAAGAATTAAGTAGGGTTTATTTTAAACTGGGTTCGGACAAGCTTCATATAAGGGCAAGCCCCTGTAGTTAATTACATCTTAGATAACTGAAGTCACCTAAGAAAACTCTCGATAAAAATCAGGAAATATTATCTTCAAAGATGAAATATTATTTTTAAGGAGTTCAAAAGGATAGAACTTTTCAATGAAATTGGACAGAGAGGTGTGAAATGAGAATAACTCAAATTTGGAACATTTTATTGTAGAATCCAAAGGAGGAAGAACTACGGGATGTCATAGATCCGGAGGAGAACCTCAGTGACTTCCCAGTCTATCCTATGGTTTGGCTTCAATTTTGATAAAAAATTATTTGAATGTTTCATCCTGCCAATTTTATTAGTTAGGGCTTACATTCGTGTGAAACGATCACACAAATAGCCTGGAAGATGTGAGGATTTAGGTCGTGACGAACGACAACCTCAAAATACTAAGACGAGTTAGGGCTTATATTGTACAATAGAGCTGTACAAAGGCCTAAAGATAAGGTGAGGATTTATGTTGCATAAGCAAACAACCTCAAAATCCTATGACATGTTGTTTTAGTTCTAAGGAAGGAAATTGGTTTAGCTGGGGAAGACGGGTTTTGCTGTTGAAGATGACCGTGCTGCCCAAAGTGCTAGCTCCAAGATTCTTTCCATGATAAGTTTATGTTTTCTAGGGTGTCAAGTTATGATTCAAATCAGATGACCTTATGTTTGAAGTTCTTTAAATGTTATGGGCATGTTAAAATTGATTAGAGCGACACCGGTTAAGATCCTACGGTTCCCTGGTTCCGTTACCATTATTTTCTATTAGATTCACTTATTCCAAATGAATTTACTAAGCTCAACTTAATGAGTTCCATAATTTCATTTAGATAGTGGAAAGCATCGTTAACAACCATAGGTTACCTCCTCCGAGGGATTCTCTATTATTCGATAGGACATCTTAATTTAGCTGTAGTTGTTGTTTTGTGTGTTGTTTGTGATTAAATTTTGAGTTGTCTTATATTTTGGATGTTGTGGTGATAAATTTTATCTTGGTTGATTTTAGTGTTGGTTTTAGTTTTGTGGCTATCCTAGTAGTTTTTCTTTTCATGCAGAGTGACATCATTATTTAGCATGCAATTTATAAGCATGAAAGTACAACGTAAAAATTATAGAAAAAGGATGGTACTGTAAACTGTAAAACGTACCTGAAGAGTCTTCTTGTTCCACCACCTGAAACTCAGAAGTGCATGTAAGGGCATTTTATATGAACTGAGAAAAATCGTACCTGAAGAGTCTTCTTGTTCCACCACCTGAAACTCAGAAGTGCATGTAAGGGCATTTTATATGAACTGAGAAAAATAAGGTTCTGGTGATCTACCAAATCCTAAATCATATCTTGGTGGGTCCCTATTAGTTTGATTAAGGATGATTTTTATTAAGCAAAACATATTAAGTTTAGTAGACCTCTGAGGTATCCAACAGGTTCAGAATAAAAGGCAGGTCCATGTTTTCCCCTCACTGCCTGGTGAAAAGCCTCGAGCTCATTTAAACTTATTACATTGCTTAATAATTCATCCTGCAAATATCTCCAATGATCAATGAATATTGATGTTTCAATTATCCCTAAGAGTAGGGTAATTATCATTTATCATTCAATTTGAGAATTATGCAGGTGAATTATTCAATTTGAGAATTATGCAGGTGAAGACCCTTAAAGGGGCAAGTTAGTGTTATTAAGCCTCTTAGCCAATTTTGGTTTTAACTTGGGCTTGTAGTGTTTCAAAGGTGTTCAATTTTTATTCACTTTTTTAGTCCTCATTTAATCAAATTTTATCTAGCTTAGGTTACTACTAAGCCCTTAAGATCGTGGTGGATGTTTTAGTCATTTTGAAAGAGACTAAATTTTAAGTGATAATAATTCATCATCAAAACATTTGAATGTCACTTGAACACAAGATAGGGGTTATAAATTAGTGAGTTTTTAACACCCAAAACTATACACCTAAGTCTAGGATCATTCAATTTGGTAGACTTCCAAATTTTGATAACCTGTTTAATCATCTAGGAAATTTCAGATTTATCCTTTAATTGGAAGAAGTGAGATTGATTTCTACCAATTAATCCCTTGTCTTTATATCATCCAAATATGTTAATTAAGATCAAAGGTTTCTCATTTCCTTTTCTTGAAGTAAGCCTAAATGTTAATTAAGGCTAAACTTCTAAAGTTACACTTTTGCCCCTAAGACTCTAATACTTCAGAATTCATCAAATTTAATTCAAATGACTTTGGAATTTGCATCCCACCTCACTCACGGGTCAATTAAGACATCATAGGAGAAAATGTAATTTTTCAAATTTTAATTTAATTTATATATTTATTTATATGCAAGAATAGGATTTTTCAAAGAAAATTCTATAACTTGATGAAGGCAAAGCCTAAGTACTTGAAATTTTTACTGGAGGTGGAATTAGACTAGACTTGAAATTTTTCTGGAGGTAGAATTAGACTAGAGAAACAATTAGACCAAATTTCATGATTTTTTGAGTTTTATTTAAATTATTATAATTATTTCAAGTTATGGAGTATTTATTAATCATAAAATATTTTAAACGTGAAAAATTAAGTTTTATATTTTTATTAAATATCTCTAAGGTCAAGGAACCTAAAAAAATAAATTTCACATTTTTTTTTAATTTTTCTTTGAATTGTTAGAATTATTTTAGTGAAAACCCATTTTTAGCCTTTAAAAATTATTTTAAGCTTCAAAATTCAATATTTTCACTTAAAAAATCAAGAAAAATATTTCAATTGTTCCTAAGTGCTTAAGAAACAATTTAGAAAATTTCCATAAATTTTATTTTTTTTGTGATTTTTTTTCATTTTTTAATGATTTAAATGTTAAAGAAAGGGTTAAAAATGGAATTTTTACTTTAATTACAAATTTATTTTTAGAAAATTCATCGAATCACAAAGAACTCCAAAAACTAATTTTTATAATTTTGTGAGCTATAATATAATTTTTAAAAATCATTTTAGTGTTAAAAATGACATTTAACTTAGAAAATCAATTTGAGTTATCAAATGAGCTCCAAATATTTTGAAATTTTTATGGGGAGTTATCTAAACTTTAAATCTTAGTAGAATTAAAAATTAAGTCATTTAAATGTCTGTGTTTCCTAAAATTAATTTTCTCTGCATTTTAGGGCTTCTGAAAAATTAGGTGCATTCTAATGACTTAACCCATGAAATATTTTCCAAAAAGTTCTCTGGCCACAATAAACCTTCCAAAATTTTCTTGAAATTTTCTAAGAAACATGCTAATTATTATCATTACTTTATGCAAATAATAGACATAAACTTGAAAAATATGGATCTCTGCCTAGAGATCTCATCTGACTTTGGCAAAATCAGAAAATGTTCCTAAGGCAGAGGCAACAACATGCCAAAATTTCAAACTATGGTGAAATGTCTACATGCATGGAGAATTAAAAGACTCAAAAAAATGTTTAATTAATTAAAAATAAAAAATTCATCGCATAAACTTCAAATTATTTCCACATTGTTCTCCTTTGTTCACTGAGCAAGAGGGTATTTTTATTTTATTTTTGTGAGTTTTCTACACCAAGATATGAATTTTTGAAGTTAGGGATCATTTTATAATTTATTTAATTCCCTATTTATCTATTTCCACCTCATCCTAGGCAGCTCGGAACGACGACACAGCGCGCTCCTATTTGTTGCATTTTCCACCTTGGCATGCCACGTGGTTCACACACCAAGAGTTCATCCAGCTAGATCTAGTCCATTAACGAGATAAACGTGTGATCTGACGGCTCCCCGTCATCGTCCCCAACTAGGCTAACCCAAGAACCATCGACACTAAAACCATAAGATCTCCCTCTAGACTCAATCAAATCTCATGGGGTTTGATCCTATGAACTCTAAGTGTGATGAACACATCCATACGATAAACATGCCATTAAGTTAATTCAAATTAAATGGAGAATCAAAATAGGCTCGGGAAGAGGGGAAGTTCAATACCTTTATTTCGGTACCACTATTTTCTATTGGATTCACTTAGTCCAAATGAATTTAGACAGTGGGAAGCCTCGTTAGAAATCGTAGGTTACCTCCTCCGAGGGATTCCCAACCATCTGATAGAGACGTCATAATTTAGTTGTAGTTGTTATTTTGTGTGATGTTTTGTGATTAAATTTTGAGTATTTTTTTATTTTGATTGTTGTGGTGGTAAATTTTATCTTGGTTGATTTTAGTTTTGGTTTTGGTTTTGGTTTTGTTGCTATCCTGACAGTTTTAGTTTTCATGCAGGGTGACAACGTTGTTTAGC
Organism: Phalaenopsis equestris; assembly: GCF_001263595.1. Classification (NCBI taxonomy): domain Eukaryota; kingdom Viridiplantae; phylum Streptophyta; class Magnoliopsida; order Asparagales; family Orchidaceae; genus Phalaenopsis; species Phalaenopsis equestris. The sequence goes on from NW_018250882.1 coordinate 8,215, forward strand.
ATGCAGGTTCATGTTAACAACAAAGATACAGTATGAAAGTACAAGAAAGATGACACTGTAAACTGTAAAAGCGTACATGACGAGTCTTCTTTAAAAAGTGCATGTAAGGGCACTTTATATGAAGTGAGAAAAATAAGGTTTTGATGATCTACCAAATCCTAAATCATATCTTGGTGGGTCCCTATCCGTTTGACTAAGGATTATTTTTGTTAAGAAAAACATATTAAGTTTAGTAGATGTCGGCGCTATTTCAAGGGTTTGTGGGGAGTTCCCGTAAGAAGCTGTCGGTCACCGGAATTGAAATCCTGTCGCCCACTTCAGAAGGACGTTGAAGTGTGAAATAAAATTGACCCCATATTTTTCATAGTTTAAAATGAAAGAGCGTTGTATCTCAAATCCTGTATCTATCCCGAAGGATAAACACAAGACTTGAGAATGAGGCTCGATCAAATAAACTAAGGAAAGTATGACGTCCTTTTGGTCTGCGAAACCTTTGTATTTACCGACAAGTTCCCCTATTTAAAATGAAGGATTAAATAATATTTATATTAAGCTGGGTTCATACATGCATCCTATAAGGGCAAGCCCCTATAGTTAATTACATCTTAAATGACCAAAGTCATTTAGGAAGACTCTCGATAAAAATCAGGAAATATTGTCTTCAAGGAGTTTCAAAGGGTAGGAATTTTCAATGAAATCAGATGTGGAGGTGTGAAAGGGAATTAGTTTAAATTTGGAACATTTTATTTTATAATCCAAAGGAGGAAAAACTAGGGGATGTCGTGGATCCAGAGGAGAACCTCGGTGACTTCCCAAGCTATCCTATTGTTTGGCTTCATTTCTAAGGAGGAATATTTAGGTGTTTAATCCTGTAAATTTTATTAGTTAGGGCTTATATTCGTGTGAAATGATATCACAAATAACCTGGAAGATATGAGGATTTAGGTCATGACAAATGACAACCTCGGAGGCTTATATTGTATAGCAGGGCTATGCAAAGGCCTAAAGATAAGGTGAGGATTTACGTTGCATAAGCAAACAACCTCGTAGTCCTATGGCTTTGTTTAAGTATAAGAAAGGAAGATTGGTTTAGCAAGGGAAAACAGGTTTTGCTATTGAAGATGGCCGTGCTGCCCATCATGCTAGCTCCAAGCTCCTTACCGCAACGAGTTTGAGTTTTCTAGTGTGTCAAGTTATAATGTCAAATCAGGTGGCCCTATGGTTGAAGTTCTTTAAATTTTATGGGGGGCATGTTAAAGTTGATTAGAGCAACACCGATTAGGATCCTACGGTTCCCTCATTCCGGCATCACTATTTTCTATTAGATTCACTTAGCCCAAATGAACTTACTAAACCCAAATTAATGAGTTCCATAATTTCATTTAGACCGTGGGAAGCCTCGTTAGCAATCACAGGTTACCTCCTCCGAGGGATCCCCGATCATCTGATAGAGACATCTTAATTTAGTTTGCAATTGTAGTTTTGTGTGATGTTTGTGATTAAATTTTGAGTTGTTTTATATTTTGAATGTTGTGGTGGTAGATTTTATCTTGGTTGATTTTAGTTTTGGTTTTGGTTAACATGCAAGTTTATGTTGTTTTCATACATGTAGGTAAATGCAAGTATGAAAGGAAATAATATAAACATAAAGCATGCAAGGAAAAGGCACAACAAAGGCAGTACTACAAACTGTAAAAGCGTACCTGGCGAGTCTTCTCGTTCCACCACCTGAAACTTAAAAATGCATGTGAGGGCATTTATGAAGAGTAGGAAAAGTAAAGTTCTGGTAGTTTTCGTAACTCTATGTTGTATTTTGGTGAGTCCTTAAAAGTTTAATTAAGGATGATTTCATTAAGCAAAGTAAATTTAGTTTAATAGACCTCTGAGGTATCCAACAAGTTAGGAGGAGGAAGCAGGTCCATGCCTCCCTCTCACCAACTGGTGAAAAGCCTCGAGTTCATTTTAAATTATTATATTGCTTAATGGTTCATCCTGTGAATACTTCTAATGCTCAGTGAACATTGATGTCTTAATTGTCCCTAAGAAAGGGGTAATTATCATTTATCATTTAATTTGAAAATTAGGTGAGTATATTTCCTTAAAGGGAAAGTTGGTGTAACCTGAACACTTAGCCAATTTTTAAGCTTAGTGATGTTTCAAGAATGTTTGATTATGTTATGTTTATTTCTCTAATCCTCATTTAGTCAATTTCTATTTGGCCTAAGTCACCACTAAGCCCTTAAGACCTAAATGGGCGTCTTAACTAGTTTTTAAAAGGTTAAGCTTTAAGTGGTCATGATTCATAATTTGAATTTTTATTTGAAAATCAAGATAGGGGTATTAAATCGATTAATCATTGACTTCAAGAGTCATACCCCTAAGTCCAAGATCGTTTAATTTTAATAAACTTCCAAAATTTAATAATTTAGAAATTTATTAACTTAATTAAGAAAGTGAGATTAGTTTCTACCAATTAACCCCTTGTGTTTCAAACACCAAATAAATTGATTAAGATCAGAGGTTGCCCATTTCCTTCTGTTGACCTCACTTTTGGTTGAGGTCTAGAAATTTCTTTAGTAGCCTAGGTGTAGCCATAGGAATTTCCTACTGATTAGTCTTAGAAAATTAGAAAAGGTACCCTCACCATTAAAAACTCAAAACTCTTCTCTTTACTCAACTTGAAGTTCCACATATTGGTCCTAACCTCTAGCACTTAATAAGTAAGATCATTATGAGAGAACTCAAGGAGAGTTCCTATAGGACTACTTGACCTTAGGATTGACCCTGGGTGTTGGATTGGAGCTAAGGTATACAGTACCCTCACAATACCCTCACCATACCATCACCATACCCTCACCATACCCTCACAATGCCCTGGCTAAGACCAATACATAAGGACCCAAAATGGGGATTTTATTGATCAATGGTTCATTTAGAATGGTTCTCCACCAAATTGCACTTGAAATGCCCAACTTGGCCTTTTGCCCCTAGGCACCTCCAAATTACCTAATTGCCCTTGGGACCCAAATTTGGCCAAAATTCCCAAATTTTGCCAAAATACCCAAAACTGATCAAAACTCATTCCAAACACTTTGAATACATCCAAATTTGCCAAAACTGACAAAAATTTCCAAAAATGGCCAAATTACCAAAATGCCCCTCCATGGCCTTAAAAATTCCCAAAAAATCAAATTCCCAAAAAATCCCAATAAATAAAAAATATTCCCAATTTTATTTTATCAAACTACACCATGGTCCAATTTGACCATCTTTGACCAAAACCCTCAATTTAATCCTTAAAGGATTAATTTCAAAACCCTTTTTAACCCAAAATCAATCAAATTGGTTCCAATTGACCCCAAATTTGATTATAAACTTAAATTAACATTTTATTTGACTAAAAGTTTACAAATTTAAGCTCAATTGATCCCTGAATTAAGCTTAATTTTGATTTAGGTCAAAATCCCAATTTTGGCTAAATGACCAAATCACATCAATTGGACTTATAACCATGCCAATTGGCCCAAAGAAATGTTGTATTTGCTTCATAGCAATATTTTACATCAAATTTTACCATAAATTTGCATTGGTAAAACCTTTTGATCATCCAATTTGGTTTAAATCCAAAACCCCAAATTAGCCCCAATATTGGCTAACACCCCAAATCTCAGCAATTGAATGCCCTAAACCTCAAATTGGCATCCAATTTTTGTTGAAAATCCTTTGTGAGGTCATTTGTGACCAAAAACAACAATCAATTTGAGCTTAGTCCAAAGCTAGCTCAAGTTTGACCAAAATTAGCCTCATATGCCTAATTTGGGTCTAAATCCAAATTTCATCAAAATCCACTAAATTCACTACCAAATTGAATTCAAAATGACTTTCATCCTTCATGAAAGTTGTTCATCATGATGTTTTACACCAAACATAACAACTAATTTGGACTTAGCCCACGACTAGCCCAAGTTTGACCCAAACTTAGCCCAACATGCTTAAAATGGGTCAAAAATAAAAAATCCACCAAATTGATTAACCAATTGACCTCAAAATGACTTTCACCCTTCATGAAAGTTGTTCCTCATGGTCTCCTACACCAAATCTTAAAGGATAAGTTTCATGCAAAACCAAATTACTCACTAACACTTCGCAATTTCCTATGGTGCCATTTTTCTTGCTCATCATGAGCTTTAGACTTTATCTCCAAGCATCCCAACTGATCTAACTCTATAAAAAAGCCATGGCCATGGATATGGAGGAAGAGAGAGCTCACGGCCAAACAAGGAAGAACCACCATAGATTAGCAAAACCTCCTCCAAAATATCCAAAATTCTTCTCCAAGCACAGAGAAGAAGGGCTCCACCATTAATTTCCCTCAAAGCCTCTTCTGTGAGTTCAATTTTGAGCTCAAAATCGAGCTCAAAATCAGGGCACTGCTCTAAACTCCGCCAAAATCAAATTAACCTTGCACAAACCTTCACAAGGCATAAAGAAGAAGCTTCCCCATCAAACCCCCTACCCCAAGCCTTCATTTGTTGTGAAGGATAAGACCGAACCCCATTTTTGGGATTCCTAAACAAAACTCAAAGGACCTCCAATTGGTGCTTAGATAAGCTTCGTTGGACCCCAACAAATATTCCACCAGCATCAAATTGAAGCCACACCTCTTGGACAAAGGTGGTGGAACGAGAAGACTCGTCAGGTACACTTTTACAGTTTACAGCATTTTACAGTCTTTCTTGTACTTTCTACTGCTTTTCTTTTATACTTGTACCATACTTACTGCATAAAAAATACTTGCATGTTAAAAAAAAACAAAACCAAAACCAAAACAAAAAAAAAAACAAAATTTCAAACAAAAATACCTCACAACATTTCAAAATTTAAAATAACTCAAAACTTAATCACTACAATAACAAATAAATAAAACGTGTCTATTGGAAGATCGGGAACCCCTCAGAGGAGGTAACCTATGGTTGCTAACGAGGTTTTCTACGGTCTAAATGAAATTATCGGTCTAAATGAAATGAGTTTAGTAAATCCATTTGGACTAAGTGATTCCAATAGAAAATAGTTGTGTCG
>NW_018250882.1:13365-13843 GCF_001263595.1 Phalaenopsis equestris
CGGTGTCACTTTCAACTTTAATATGCCCATAATAACATTTAAAGAACTTTAACCATAGGGTCACCTGATTTGACATTATAACCAAATGACCTAGAAAACTTGAACTCTGCTACAACGAGGAGCTTGGAGCTTACATGGTGGGCAACCCGACCATCTTCAACAGCAAGAGGATCTACACTATCACATCCTTCCTTAGCTTTAAAACAACAAAGCCATAGGAATTCAATGTTGTTTTCCTTATGCAACATAAATCCTCAAACATATTTTTAGGCCTTTGTACAACCATATTGTATAATATAAGCACTAAACTCATCTTAGGACTCTGAGGTAGTCGTTTGTCACGACTTAAATCCTAACATCTTCAAGGTTATTTGTGCTGATTGCTTCACACAAATGTAAATCCTAATAAATAAAAAATTGCAGGATGAAACATCTAAATGATTTCTCCCAAATTGAAGCCAAATAATAGGATAGCTTG
>NW_018250882.1:13989-16804 GCF_001263595.1 Phalaenopsis equestris
TTTTAATCCTAATTGGGCTTAGTGGTGTTTCAAGGATGTTTGATTTAATTATGTTTATTTCTCTAATCCTTATTTAGTTAATTTTGATTTAGCCTAAGTCACCACTAAGCCCTTAAGGCCTAGGTGAGTGTCTTAATTAGTTTTGAAAAGGGTTAAACCTTAAGTGGTCATGATTCATGATTTGGATTTTATTTGAAAATTAAAATAGGGGTATTAAATTGATTAATTATTGACTTCAAAAGTCATACCCCTAAGTCCTGGATCATTTAATTTTAATAAACTTCCAAATTTTATTAATTTAGAAATTTATTAACTTAATTATGAAAGTGGGACTGGTTTCTACCAAGTGACCCCTTGTGTTTCAAGCATCAAATAAATTGATTAAGATCAGAGGTTACCCATTCCCCTCCTTAACTTAAGCCTAAATGCTAATTAAGGCTAAATTTCCAAAATTATACATTTGCCCCCAAGGCTCTAACACTTCATAATTCATCAAATTCAATTCAAATTACTTTAAAATTTTTATCCTACCTCATTCATAGGTCAATTAAGACATCAGAGAAGAGAATGTGATTTTTAAAAATTTAATTTATTTTATATAATTATTTTCATGCAAAAATAGGATTTTTCAAAGAAAATTCCTAACTTGACCAAGGTAAATTCTAATCCTTTAAAATTTTTAATGGAGGTAGACTTGGACTAGAGAAGTCTTTGGACCAAATTTCATGATTTTTTGAACTCTCTGTGATTTATCAGAATTATTTTAAGTTCTAGGTTATTTAATAAAATAAAATATTTTAATTGATGAAAATTAAGTTTTGTATTTTTGAAAAATCTCTCTGAGCACAAATTTCATATTTTTCTGACTTTTTTTTCGATTTATTGGAAATATTTTAGTGAAAACTCATTTTTAGCCTTTAAAAATTATTTTTAAGCCTTGAAATTCAATATCTTTATTTAGAAAATCAAGAAAAATATTCTAATTATTCCTACGTGATTAGGAAGCAACTCAAAACATTTCCATGAATTTTATTATTTTTTGTGTTTTTTATGAATTTTTTAATTATTTTAAATATTTAAAATAGGCTAAAAATCAAGTTTTTATTATAAATATTATTTTATTTTTATAAAATATCCCTGATCACAGAGAACTCAAAAAAAAGCTAAGTTTTATAATTTTTTTGAGTCATATTTTAATTTTTAAAAATCATTTAAGTGTCAAAAGTGGTATTTATCTTTAAAAATTAACTTAACTTACCAAATGAAGTCAAAATATTTTAAAATTTTTATAGTGAGTTCTCTGGATCATAAGCCACAGTAAAGATAAAAAATAAAGTCATTTAAATGTTTATATTAAAAAAAAAGAAAATGAATAATATGTGAGGAGAAGCTTGAGGAGATGTATAATTTGTAAAATTTAAGTGTATTGTGTATTTTAAATGACTTGACCCATCATATTATTTCCAAATGCTTCTCTGGTCATGGTGGACCTTCCAAAATTTTCTTAAAATTTTCTAATCAATATGTTAATTTTCATGATTATTTTAAGGAAATAATGGGCAAGAACTTGAAAAATATGGATCTTTATATAAGAACCTTCTCTGACTTTGGAAAAATCAGAGAAAGTTTCACTTGACGGAAGCTACAACATGTCAAAATTTCAAGCCAAAGTGATGTATCAATATGCATGAAGAATCAAATGAAAGAATCAAATGATCCATGGAGAATCAAATGATCCCAAACAGTGTTTAATTGATTAAAACTACTTAATGCATCAAATGGACTTGAAGTTTATTCCACATTACTTTCCTTTGTTCACTGAGCAAGTGAGTATTTTTATTTTATTTTTGTGGTTTCTCTAGACAAAGTTATGGATTTTCTAATATTAATGAGTTTCAATAAATAGAAAACGTCCTATTTTTCTATTTAAACCGCCCGTGCTGACTGGATCCTAGGCAGCTCCAAAGGCATGCTCCCATTTGACACCGCCATACATGCAAGCTGCCACGCATCTCGGTGTTCGTGTAAAGAAGCACTCTCCGACTTCATCTTGGCCGTCCATTCGATACACACTTGATCAAAAGACTCCCCGTCATCGTCCTAGATAGAATGATCCCGTGACCGCCCACACTAAAACCATAAGATCTTAGCTTAGACTCATCCAAATCACCTCAGGTTTGGTCCTATGGGCTCGTCTAAGTGAGACGAACACATCCATACAGCAATCATGTAATTAAATTAAGCCTAATTAAATGGAGAATCGAAATAGGCTCTAGATGAGGTGAGGTTTTATACCTTTGTTCTGAGAAGTGAAGCTTCAATCAGAGGGTCTTGGCACGCTCGTTATGATCCAAAGAGGCTAGGGATTGAGTCCCTGGTCTTGGTATAAGGCCTAGGTGTGGATTCGACCAAGCTCGAATTCGGGTGTTGATCTAGAGCTATGGTAGAGGCTCTGTGGAAGGGGGATTTTATGGGGCTTTGGCTTCTTTCACTATTGTGAACGTGTGGGTGAAGTTAATTTAGGTTTGGTGGACTGTGGATGTGTACTGGGTTTTGTTCTGGTTTTCGGCAAGGTTCCAAGCTCAAAATTGAGCTCCGGAAATGGGAATTGACGAGGGAAAATGGTTGGAATGCACTGAGAGGATCTTAGGGAAGCTCTATGTGAATTTTGGAGAGGCCTTACTAAGGAAATTTTAGCACACCTCCCATGGCCGTGGAGGTGAGTTTTTATAAAAATGGCCATGGGAGTGGCTCTCAGGGCATAAGCTTGGGTGCATTATGGTGCTTAGGTGGAGGGCAGAGGAGCTCCATCAAT
>NW_018250882.1:17192-25370 GCF_001263595.1 Phalaenopsis equestris
TTGGGTTTGGGCTAGGTTCACCATGTCAATTGGCCCAAATAAATATTTTATTTGGTATGACTTGATTTAGGTGGTTTCGTGGTGTTTGGACTGGTCACTAAGTCCAACTAATGGCTATGATGGAGTTAATTTGGTGGCTTTAGGGTGGTTAGGTCACATTTAGTGCATGGGTCCAAGTGGGTGCAAATGAGCAAAACTTGGGTTTGGGCTAGATTCACCATGTCAATTGGCCCAAATAAATATTTTATTTGGTGTAGATGATCATAAGGAACAACTTTGGTCAAGAATGGAAGTGGTTTTGAGTTCAATTTAAGGGTCAATTTGAGGGAGTTTTGATTTTAATCAATTTGGTCATGTTGGCCTAGCCTTGGGTCTAGCTTGGGTTAGCCTTGGGATAAGTCCAAATTGATTATTGTAAATAGTCAATAGGGACCTCATGAAGAGTTTTCAACATGAATTGGATGCCAATTTGGGGGTGAAGGCAATCAATTGGGTAAAATTTTGGGACTTAGCCAATTTGGGGCTAAATTTGGGAATTTTGAATTTAGGCCAATATCATATGGATTTGAGACTTCACCAATGCCAATTGATGGTTAATTTTGATGTATAGAAATGTTATGAAGATTTTGAAACATTAATTGGGGCCAATTAACTAGGATATGGGTTCAATTTTATGAGGTTAGGTCATATGATCAAAATTGGGGTTTTGACCTAAATAAAAATTGGGCTCAAATCATGGGCCAATTATGCTTGAATTTGGTTTAGGTTGGTCATATCAAAAGTGAATTTAGTTTAGGATTGAAATTTCGGTCAATTGAGATCAAATTGATGGATATTTGAGTTGAACTTGGGGAAATTTTGGCCCTTAAAGGCAAATTTTGAGATTTTTGTTAAAGATAGTCAAATTGGCCAAAGATGGGTATTTTGGTATAGTTGAGGTACCAACCATCACCAAAAAGCCATATTTGGGATTTACTTAGATTTTTTGAGAATTTTTGGAATTTTTGGGATTTTGGACTATGGAGGGGTATCTTGGTAATTGGGGGTGTTTTAAGGACAAAAGACCAAGATGGGTATTTTGGTATAGTTGAGGTACCAACCATAAACAAAAAGCCATGGAATAATGGAAACCCCATTTTGGGTCCTCTACATAGTGGTCTTAGCCAAACCATAACCCTAGGGCTGGTAGGTTTCGGGGACCATCTACATGAGTATCCCAAAAAGATCAAGGGACCTAGGCTAGAAATTCAGTTTAGGGTTGTGAGTGATTGTGAGTGTAGATGAGTGTAGTGAGTGTAGATGAGTGTAGTGAGTGCCTTAGCTCCAGACCAACACCCAGGGTCAACCTTAAGGTCAGCAATCCTAAGGGTGGCTCATCTTGAGTTTCCCCCATAGTGACCCCACCTACTAAGTATTTAGAGGTTGAGACCAACATGTGGAACTTCAAGTTGAGTAGAGAAGAGTTTAAAATTTCTAATGGTGAGGGCGAATTTTCTAGTTCTCAAAGAATAGTCAATAGGAAAGTCCTTGGCTAGACCTTAGGCTACTAAAGAGGAAAAACTAAACCTCAACCAAAAGTGAGGCAACAAATGGACCCCCAATAGGTTTTGAGATATCCAAAAGGTCAGGAGAAGAAGGCAGGTCCATGCTTTCCCCTCAATGCCTGGTGAAAAGCCTCAAGCTCATTTAAACTTATTACTTTACTTAATAATTCATCCTGTAAATATCTCCAATGCTTAATGAACATTGATGTTTCAATTATCCCTAAGAGTAGGGTAATTATCATTTATCATTCAATTTGAGAATTATGCAGGTGAAGACACTTAAAGGGGCAAGTTAGTGTTATTAAGACACTTAGCGAATTTTGGTTTCTTGGGCTTGCAGTGTTTCAAAGGTATTCAATTTTTATTCACTTTTCTACTCCTCATTTAATCAAATTTGATTTAGCTTAGGACATTATTAAGCCCTTAAGATCCTGGTGGATGTTTTAGTCATTTTGAAAGAGACTAAATTTTAAGTGATAATAATTCATCATCAAAACATCTGAATGTCACTTGAACACAAGATAGGGGTATTAAATTAGTGAGTTCTTAAAACCCAAAACTATACCCCTAAGTCTAGGATCATTTAATTTGGTAGACTCCCAAAGTTTAATCATCTTGGAAATTTCAGATCTATCCTTTAATTGGAAGAAGTGAGATTGGTTTCTACCAATTAATCCCTTGTATTTCAATCATCCAAATATGTTAATTAAGATAAAAGGTTTCTCATTTCCTTTTCTTGAAGTAAGCCTAAATGTTAATTAAGGCTAAACTTCTAAAATTACACTTTTGCCCCTAAGGCTCTAATACTTCATAATTCATCAAATTTAATTCAAAGGACTTTAAAATTTGTGTCCCACCTCAATCATAGGTCAATTAAGACATCAGAAGAGAAAATGTGATTTTTCAAATTTTAATTTAATTTTTATATTTATTTATATGCAAGAATAGAATTTTTTTGAAGAAAATTCCATAAGTTGACCAAAAAAATGTCTAATCACTTAAATTTTTTTCTAGAGGTAGAATTAGACAAGAGGAACACTTTTACCAAATTTCATGATTTTTTGAGTTTTATTTTAATTAATGGAATTATTTCAAGTTTTGGAGTATTTATTAATTATAAACTAATTTAAATTTGGAAAATTAAGTTTTATATTTTTATTAAATATCGTTGAGGTCAAGGAGCCAAAAAAACAAATTTCGCATTTTTCTAGTTTTTCTTTGCATTGTTAGAATTATTTTAGTGAAAATCCATTTTTAGCCTTTAAAAATTATTTTAAGCTTCAAAATTCAATATCTTCACTTAAAAAATCAGGAAAAATATTCCAATTGTTCCTAGGTGCTTAGGAAATAATTTAGAACATTTCTATAAATTTTATTATTTTTGTGATTTTTATTATTTTTTATTACTATCATTTTCAATTATTTAAATATTAAAGAAAAACTTAAAAAAGGAATTTTTATTTTAATTACAAATTTATTTTTATAAAATTCATCTAGTCACAAAAAACTCCAAAAACTAATTTGTATAATTTTTGGAGTTATATTTTAATTGTTAAAAATCATTTTAGTGTTAAAAATGACATTTAACTTTGAAAATCAATTTGAGTAATCAAATGAGCTCTAAATATTTTGAAATTTTTTTGGGGAGTTTTTTGAAATTTAAATATTAGTAGAGATTAAAATTTATGCCATTTAGATGCATGTGTTTCCCAAAGTTAGTTTTTTTTTTACAAATTTATTTTTAGAAAATTCATCTAATCAGAGAGAACTCCAAAAACTAATTTGTATAATTTTTGGAGTTATATTTTAATTGTTAAAAATCATTTTAGTGTTAAAAATGACACAACTTAAAAAATTAATTTGAGTTATCAAATGAGCTCCAAATATTTTGAAATTTTTATGGGGAGTTTTTTGAAATTTAAATATTGCTAGAGATTAAAATTTATGCCATTTAGATGTTTGTGTTTCCCAAAGTTAGTTTTCTTTGTGTTTTAGAGTTTGTGAAAATTAGGTGCATGCTTAATGACTTAACTCACGGAATATTTCCAAAGGGTTCTCTAGCCACAATAATTCTTTCAAAATTTTCTTGGAATTTTTTAAGCAATATGCTAATTATTATGATTAATTTATGCAAATAATAGATATAAACTTACAAAATATGGATCTCTGTCGAGAATGTTCCCTAAGATAGAGGCAACAACATGCCAAAATTTTAAGCTATGGTGAAATGTCAACATGCATGGAGAAATAAAAGACTCAAAATAATGTTTAATTAATTAAAAATAAAATATGCATCACATAAACTTCAAATTATTTCCACATTTTTTTCCTTTGTTCACTGAGCAAGAGGATATTTTTATTTTATTTTTGTGATTTTTCTACACCAAGATATGAATTTTTTAAGTTAGGGATCATTTTCTGATTTATTTAATTCCCTATTTATCTAATTAAAAATTAACCGCGCGACACTACCTCATCCTAGGCAGCTACGAATGGCGATGTGGCGCGCTCCCATTTGTTGTGCTTTTCAACTTCGCATGCCATGAAGCCCGATGTTCACGCACCGAGCATTCATCCAGCTAGACATCATTCGTTAACGAGATAAACATGCGATCGGACGGCTCCCCGTCATCGTCCCCAAATAGGCTAACCAGAGAATCGTCCACACTAAAACATTAAGATCTACCTATAGACTCAATCAAATCTCGTGGGGTTTGATCCTATGGACTCGTCTAAGTGTGACGAACATATCCATATGATGCCATTAAGTTAATTCTAATTAAATGGAGAATGAAATAGGCTCGGGAAGAGGGGAAGTTCAATACTTTTGCTCTGAGATGGGAAGCTTCAATCAAAGGTGCTCGACACATTTGTGGAGGTCCAAGAGGGCTAAGGATTGTGCATCTGTTTGCTCTGAGATCGGAAGCTTCAATCAAAGGTGCTCGACACATTTGTGGAGGTCCAAGGAGGCTAAGGATTGAGCCTCTGGTCAAGGTGAAAGGTCTAGACCAGAATTCAATCAAGGCCAAATTTGGGTGTTGGTCTTGAGCTATCTTAGAGGCTACTTAAAGGCTCTGTATGAGGGGGATTTGATAAGGCTTTGTCTTAGTTCAGTGTGGAGATGGTGTGGGTGAGTTTAATTTGGATTTGGTGCCTAATGCACTGTGGATGTGTGGTGGAGAATGTCCTGTCTTCGACAAGGATTTGAGCTAAAAATTTGAACTCCGACAAGGGGAATTAGGGCAATGGAGTGGTTGGGTTGCTCTGTGGAGGTCTCAAGGAAGCTCAGGGAGTGCTTTTAGAGGGTATCCTTAAGACATTTTCAACACACCTTCCATGGCCATGGAGGTGGAGGTTTTATAAAAATGGCTTAGGGTGGCTTTGTGGGCCAGTTGAGGGGGTGTAAAATGATGCTTTTGTGGAGGGCAGAGAAGCTCTAAATTTAAAATGGGATGAGGTGGCCTCAAGTTTGAATTGGGTTTAAATTTTGGGTGGTGGCTCACAATTTTTGCTCCTCCAGAGACTAGGCCAGCCGACAAGGCTAGGGGAGGTGGCCAGGCAATTCGGTCATTCAGATGAGCCAGGGGAATCTGTCACAATAATTAATTCAGGGAGGTGTTTAGTTTTGGCAAAAATCCCTTAGGCTTAAGAAATTTTGGAAGTAAATCCCTTGATTTGGGGACCGTTTGGTCCATGGCTCATTTGAGTGGTTCCATGGGGTTTAGCCTGGTCAATAAGGTCCAAAATTCGGCTACGGTGGTTTTTGGTTGGCCAATTTGGCTAGATTGGGTCCACTTTTTGTGGAGGGGTCCCTGTAGGGGTCCATGTAGGTCTATTTAGCTAAAGCTTGGGTTTGAGCTAGGCTATCCATGAGCTTGAGCCCAATTGATTGATCAAAATTGTGTAGATGATTGTAATGAACATTTTTGGTGAAGGATTGAAGTGATTTTGAGTTCAATTGGGGGTTCAATTTGAGGGATTTTGGAATTTTGGCCACTTTGGGCATGTTGGGCTAGACTTGGGTCTAGATTGGGCTAGGCTTAGGCTAAGTCTAAATTAATTATTTAGAATGGTCAATAGCAGTTTCATGAAGAGTTTTCAACATAAATTGGGTGTCAATTTTTGGGCTAAGGCAATCAATTTGGTGGAATTCTAAGGCAATCATTTTTGGGCTAAGGCAATCAATTTGGTGGAATTTTGAGACATGGCCAATTTAGGGAAAAATTGGGGCTTTTCAGACTTAGCATTATGAGAAATCGAGGCTTCACCAAGGCCAATTGAAGGTCAAGTTTGATGTGTAGGAGTTTTATGAAGAGTTTTCAACATAAATTGTGGCAAATTGAGTAGGCTATAGGTTAGGTTCAATTTGGTGAGATTAAGTCATATAACCAAAATTGAGGGTTTGATTTAGATCAAAATTATGCTCAAAGCATGGGCCAAGTGAACTTGGATTTTGTTTAGATTGGTCATATGGAAGGTGAATTTGAGTTTATAATTGAAATTGAGGGAAATTGGGACCAAATTGATGGACATTTGAGGTGAATATAGGGAAATTGGGCCTTTAAAGGTAATTTGGGGGTTTTGGTAAAATTGGTCAAATTAGTCAAATTGGGTCATGTGGTAGTTGTGAAAAATGAAATTGAGAATATTTGGAAGGTTTTAGGAATTTTTGGAATTTTAGAAATTTTGGGCTAAGGAGGGGCATTTGGGTAATTTGGCAATTTTTTGGTGATTTTGGGTAATTTGGATGTTTGCAAAAGGTTTAAAATGATTTTTTAACAAATTTTGGTATTTTGGGTAAATTTGAGAATTTTGGCCGAATTTAGGGTTTCAAGGGTACTTAGGTAATTTGGGGGATTTCAGTGGAAAAAGGCCAAGTTGAGTATTTTTGGTAGAATTGGGAGTTAACCATCATAAATGAGCTATGGACCAATGGAAACCCCATTTGGATCCTTTATGTACTGGTCTTAGCTAAACCCTAGCGTAGGGCCAGTGGGTTTAGGGGACTATCTACATGAGTATCCTAAGAGTATGAAAGGATTAATGGATGAAAGTCAAGAAATTTTGGGTTTGTATTTATGAGTGATTGTGAGTGAGGTGAGTACCTTAGCTTTAGACCAATACCCAAGGTCAACCCTAAGGTCAAGCAGTCCTATGGGAACTCTCCTTGTGCTCTCCTATAATGACCCCACCTACTAAGTGCTAGAGGTTAGGACCACTATGTGGAACTTCAAGTTGAGTAAAGTGGAGTTTAGAATTTCTAATGGTGAGGGTTCCTTTTATAGTTTTCTAGGAATAGTTAATAAGAAAGTCCTATGGCTAGACCCTAGACTACTAAAGAGGAAAAACTAGACCTCAACCAAAAGTGAGGTCAACATTATTTAAGAGTGGAAAAAAATTTGAGAGTCAGTATTTGTCAAATCCCATGGCTTACTACTATAAAGAAACTGCTAGATTTAAAATTTTCCACAGGAGGAAGTTCATCAGTTTCAACGCGCAGAAGTTATATGATCAAGTTCTTATGAAGAAGAGATTAATCAAGGAGCAAGGCTGTTGACCTCATTTTTGGTTGAGGTTTAGTTTTTCCTCTTCAGTAGCCTAGGGTCTAGCCATAGGACTTCTCTTGTTTACTATTCCTAGAAAACTAGACATGGAACCCTCACCATTAGAAATTCTACCCTCTTCTTTACTCAACCTGAAGTTCCACATGTTGGTCTCAACCTCTAAGTACTTAGTAGGTGGGGTCATTATAGGGGAAACTCAAGATGAGTCACCCTTAGGATTGCTAGACCTTAGGGTTGACCTTGGGTGTTGGTCTGGAGCTAAGGCACTCACTACACTTATCTGCACCCACAATCGCTCACAACCCTGAACTCAAATTTCTAACCCCTAGATCTTGATCTTTTGGGATACTCATGTATATGGTCCCTTAAACCTACTAGCCCTAGGGCTATGGTTTGGCTAAGACCACTATGTAGAGGACCCAAAATGGGGTTTCCTTTAGTCCATGGCTTATTGGTGATGATTGGTACCTCAACTCTACCAAAATACGCATCTTGGCCTTTTACCCCTAAAACACCCCCTAATTACCAAAATGTCCCTCTTGGGCTCAAAATCCCAAAAATTCCAAAAATTAATAGAAAATCCCAATAAATCCAAAATATTCCAAATTTTATTTATCTCAACTACCACATACTCTCAATTACCCCATGACCCGATTTAGCCAATTTAACCATCTTTAACCAAAATCCCTAAATTACCCTTTAAAAACCCAAATTTCCCTAAATCCAAAACCCAAATTTCCCTAAATCAAAACCCAAATTTCCCTAAATCCAACTCAAATGTCCATCAATTTGATCTAAATTGACCCAAATTACAATACTAAGCTCAAATTTACTTTTTATATGACCAAACTAAACAAAATCCAAGCTCAATTTGTCCATGATTTGAGCCCAATTTTGATTTGGGTCAAAACCCCAATTTTGACCACATGACTTAATCTCACCAAATTGAACCCATAGCCTAGTCAATTGGCCTCAATTAATGTTGCAAAATCTTTATGACATTCCTATACATCAAAATCAACCATCAATTGACATTGGTGAAGCCTCAAATCCATTTGATTTTGGCCTAA
>NW_018250882.1:25424-26922 GCF_001263595.1 Phalaenopsis equestris
ATTGATTGCCTTAACCTCCAAATTGGCATCCAATTCATGTTGAAAACTCTTCATGAGGTCCCTATTGACCATTTACAATAATCAATTTGAACTTAGCCCAAGGCTAACCCAAACTAGACCCAAGCCTAGCCCAACACGACCAAATTGATTAAAGTTCAAAATTCCCTCAAATTGACCCTCCAATTGAGCTCAAAACGACTTCAATCCTTCATCAAAGTTGTTACTTATGATCATATACACCAAATGAAACAATAAATTGAGCCAATTGACATGAATAACTTAGTTCAAACCCAAGTTTTGATCATTTGCACCCACTTGGACCCATACACTAAGGGTGACCTAACCACCCTAAGGCCACCAAATTAACACCACCACAACCATTAGTTGGACATAGTGACCAGTCCAAACACCATGAAATCACCTAAATCAAGCCATGGACCAAAGGTCCCCAAAATTAAGGGATATTATTTCCAAAAATGCACATGCTTAAGATATCTACCTGAAAGCCACCCCATGGACATTTTTATAAAAAACTCACCTCCCACGGCCATGGGAGGGGTGCTAAAATTTTCTTAGAGAGGCCTCTCCAAACTTCACACAAAGCTTCCCTAAGATCCCCTCAGTGCATTCCAACCATTTTCCCTCACCCATTCTCATTGCCGGAGCTCAAATTTGAGCTTGAAACCCTGTCTCAAATCCTCCTTCCACAGAGCCTCTACCATAGCTCTAGACCAACACCCAAATCCGGCCGTGATCGAATTCATACCTAGGCCTTACACGAAGATCATGGACTCAATACCTAGCCTCCTTGGAACCCAACGAACGTGCCAACCACCTCTGATCGAAGCCTACCTGTCGAAAACTAGGATAAAGCCCAATACACCTATACATTCCACCAAAATTCAATTACTTGTTCCCACACCTTCACAAGAGTGAAAGAAGCCAAAGCTCCATCAAATCCCCCTTCCATCGAGCCTCTACCATAGCTCTAGACCAACTCCCAAATCCGGTCGTGATCGAATTCATACCTAGGCCTTACACGAAGACCAGGGACTCAATACCTAGCCTCCTTGGAACCCAACGAACGTGCCAACCACCTCTGATCGAAGCCTCCCTCCTTAGAGCAAAGGTATAAAACTCCTCCTCCTCCTGAGCTTATTTTGATTCCCCATTTACTTGAGCTTGATTTCATGGCATCTTAACCGTATGGATGTGTTCATCTCACTTAGACGAGTCCATAGGGTTAAAACCGAAGTGATTTGGTTGAGTCTAGGCTAAAAATAAGTTTTCACTAAAATAATTCCAATAAATCAAAGAAAAATCTGAAAAATATAGAATTTGCTCCTCTGAGTTCTCTAGCCTTAGGGAGATTTTTCAAAAATATAAAACTTAATTTTCACCACTTAAAATATTTTATTTTTATTAAATAGCCCAGAACTTAAAATAATTCTAATAAATCACAAAAAATTCAAAAAATTATGAAATTTGATCCAAAGGC
>NW_018250882.1:27546-42246 GCF_001263595.1 Phalaenopsis equestris
CCCAATTAGGATTAAAATTTGGCTAAGTGTTCAAATTACACTACCCTTTTAAGGGTCTTCACCCACATAATTCTTAAATTGAATGACAAATGATAATTGCCCCTTTTCTTAGGGATAATTGAGACATCAATGTTCACTAAGTAATAAGGGTATTTACAGGATGAACTATTAAGCAACATAATAAGTTTAAATGGACTCGAGACTTTTCACCAGTTGGTGAGAGGGAGGCATGGACCTGCTTCCCCCTCCTAACTTGTTGGATACCTCAGAGGCCTATTAAATTTAATATTCTTTTCTCAATGGAATCATCCTTAATTAAACTTTTTAAGGACTCACCAATATATGACATAGGGTTAGGAAAATCATCAAAACTTTATTTTCCCTACTCTTCGTAAATGCCCTCACATGCATTTTTAAGTTTTAGGTGGTGGAACGAGAAGACTCTCTTGGTACGCTTTTACAGTTTATAGTACCGTCTTCCTTCTCCCTTTTCCTTACTTGTTTCATGCTTGCATTTACCTACATAAACTTGCATGTTAACCATAACCATAACAAAAACCCAAAATTAAAAATCAACCAAGATAAAATTGGCAAACAAGAGATAATGGACACGTAAGTTTTTCTTCATCATTATTGAATCCTGCATCGAAGGCGTGGCATTTCTTTATTGCATCAGAACTACTTCCTACTATGAAAATCAGTAAAGCGATGAAGGAAAGTGTGATTTTGAATTATTGTATTCAAACCAGAAGACTTATTGATGTGGGTGCTTTACTTGTAAAATTTGTTTTGGGTTTCATTATCAACAAATTGAGTTATGGGCTGGGACATCATTCTACAACATTCCTCTGCTGTACAGCTAGTCATAAGTACCTTAGGAAAGTTGGGAAAAAGTGCTCCTCACTTAGAAGCCTATGGACCCAGAAGTTTGTTGCAACTATACCAAAATTAGGGAGGAGAACAATATGAATATTCTTATGGATTAATCACCTCAAAATTCATCACCCATTCAACCCCACATTCTTTATATTTTGCATGATATTTTGGAAAGGATCAAGAAATTGGAGAAAGAGGTATGAAATATTATGAATTTAATAAAAAATATTTCCCTTATATTTGATTATTTGGATTAGAGGATAAAGGAGAAATTTGAACATACCAGATGTATTGAAGAAGGTATGGTGCGAATGTTTAAGAAAAATACTTGGATTGAAGAAGATTCGACGGATAAATTTCCTCATTGACCTTTTTACAACCTGTACGTTCACTACCAATCCATAAGAAACATGAAAGAAGATGAAAGTGAAGATAATGTTTGAACTCGTTTTAGTATGGAATTCATAGTTATAATAACATATGTGTGTTATGTGTTTATCTTGGATTTCATTTAATTTTATTGCAGAACCTTATATGTGTTATTTGTTAAATGTTTGATATTTAGGCTTCAGTGCTAGTTTGTTGGCTTGATTTCAATGCTGAATTAGATGTGTTGGCTTGAAAAATATTTTCTTGTAATCGTTTGGATTTTATACATAAATGTGAGTTTCGTTGTTTGTGAAAATTTATGTTAGAAAATTGTTTAATTATGATATAAATGTTTAATTAAGTCATTTAGAGGTTGACATGTTGTGGTCTGCAGCAGATAATCAAAGATAATCAAAATCTGAAAAATTTTGGTGTTGGCGCCGGAGGCGCCAAATCTTGAAATGCCCAGAATTACTTAATACCATAAAAAACCCCTGTAGACCCTATTTTTACTACTTGAGTCATCTCCTACCTCTAAACTTATGCCAAAACTCAACCTAGGGCATGTGATTTGGTGGGTTTGAGGAGATTTGAAGGATAAAAAGTCTTGGATTCTATCTTCTCTTAGTAAGAGCTTCACTTTAACTTAGAAATTTTTTCTTTTCACCATGGATTTTTCTTACATTATGAAAATGAAAAAATTTGAGTTTTTATTGAAGGAGTTTAAAGAGAACCCATGATCTTCAAGAAGTTTCAATGCGAGGCAATTTGTAAATTTAAAGAGAGGAAATCCTTCACTACAGTAGCCATTTATCTTGTGATTTGAGATTTTTATACCAATTTGCGTGTGACTTCGGATGAGCAAATTTACATTCGAGGTAAAAATGTTCAATTTACTCATGAAAGAATCAATGCATTTTATGGGTTGCTGAATGAATTTTATTGTGAGTACACTACTTTTGTGGTTTCTAATTCCTCACTTGATGAAGTAATTTCTTGTCTCACTGATGGAAGGAAATGATGGAAAATTAAGAATAATCACAAAGTTAATTTCTCCACTTCCGTGTTAAATGTTAAATCTAAATCATGGCATTATTTTATCTCTGCAAAATTGCTTCCAACTAATCACCTGAGTGAAGTAACTAAGGAAAGAATGCAAGCTATTGATATTAACGCTCTTATTATGCATAATGCTCAGATCATTACTAGAAGTCGGACATCTAGTGGTTTGGGATATTCTTTTATTTCATCAACCATTAACTTAATTTCTTCTTCAAATTCTGGCGGATCATCATCTATTAACTAATCTTGAGAGTCATCCTCTACATCGAGGCAATCCTCTTCCAATCTGCTAGTAACAACCATGCAAAATTCTAAGTCATCAACCAACCTTATAGTACCAAATCCGAGACCTTTTTTCGAGTTAGGAGTTCAACTTCTAACATTCTACAATTTTTCAAAATATTGCAGCTTATCTTTTGACATTTATTTTAGCACATATCCCTGTTGAATTAACTTTTTTACACAAGGAGAATAATAACCAAAAGGTAAATCCATTAATTCGTTAGAATCTTTTTCTAAATTTACATGATTTTCAAAACTAGTAGAAGAGGAAGCACAATAAAACTTGATCAGCTTCAAACCAACACTACAGACTTCCTTGACCTCTAAAATCTCAACCTTTTGAGGGTAGACTGGATTAAGGGTCACGGAATTCACATAGTGGTTGATCTGATCATACATTGACTCGTATTTATCTTTCTCCACGTCTTCCAAGGAAATTTCATACTATGGTTTCTTCTATTTTATTATCATCATTTCTTCCTCGGAGCTTTCTTCATAAGAACTTTCTTCATCAGAGCTTTCTTCCATGTTGATGTTGATGGTCGGCCTAGTCAATTCAAAATCGTGTTGGTTCTTCCTTGTCCACGTTCCCGACCTTGATCTCAGGTTTGTGGGATAAAATTGGTTTGACATAAGAACTTGACACATTAGAAAAATTGACCTCTAAACATGATACTTCTCTTAATCTATATAGTTTGACACTTGTAAACTTAAACCTGCTACTTCTTTGAAGAGATTGGAGCTAACTTCATGTGAAGCAATCTAAAATAACACGAGGGCCTATAACAACATGAGAATCTACAAGAACACATTCATTCCTTAGAATTAAACAACTAATACATAGGATTTCAAGGTGGTCTGCCTAGTGCGACATAAATCCTCACTTTATCATTAGGCCTTTGTATGGCCCTTTGTATGGCTCTGCTATACAAACAATATAAGCCCTAAATCATTTTAGGATTCTGAGGTTATTGTTCGTCAAGACCTAAACCCTCACATCTTCTAGGCTATTTGTACAATCATTTCACATAAATGTAAGCCCTAATTAATAAAAATCAACAGGATGTAACATTTAAATAATATTTCTCCTCAAAATTTAAGCCGAACTATAGGATAACTTGGGAAGTCACTGAGGTTCTCCTCCGGATCCATGACATCCCCTAGTATCTCTTCCTTTAGATTCTATAATATGTTCCAAATTTGAGCCATTCCCTTTTTTCTACAGCTCTTTATCTGATCTCGTTGTAAAGTCCTATTCTTTTGAACTTCTTGAAGATAATATCCTCTAATTTTTATCGAGAGTTTTCTTAGGTGTTTCCGGTTATCTAAGATATAATTAATTATAAAGGCTTTCCATTATAGTAAGCTTTTCCAAACCCAGCTTAAGATAAACCCTATTTAATTTTTTATATTAAATAGGGAAACTTGTCGGCTTATAATAAAATGATTTTACAGACCAAATCAATGTCATGCATTTCTTAGTTTATTTAATTGAGCCTCACTATCAAGCCATGTGTTTATCGTTTAAGATATATACATAGCTTAAGGTGTGGTGCTCTTTCATTTAAACTATGAAAGATAAGAGATGGGTTTGATTTCACATTTTTCTAAACTATATATATATATATATAATTAAAAGTGCAACTCATGGCTCCCTACACGTTAAAATGAAAGGAGGTTACAAAAATGAGAGGAAAAGAGGATTCCCAAAATAACATAGAGGTTCCTTTATCCTCAATACAACTCCACACAAAATAAAGAAGGAGAATGGTAAATTTAACTCCAAAACTAATGTCGGCACTATTTTAGTTTGGGGAGTTGCCCATAAGGAGCTGTCGGTCACTGGAATCAAAATCCCGTCACCCGCTTCGGAAGGACATTTTAATGTTTAGAAAAAATATGAAATCTAGCTGACCCCATATTTTTCATAATTTAAATGAAAGAGCGGTGTACCTCAAACCCTGCATCTATCCCGAAGGATAAACACAAAACTTGAGGGTGAACTTGAAGGATAAACACAAAACTTGAGGGTGAGGCTCGATCAAATAAACTAAGAAACGTATGATGTCCGTTTGGTCTGCAAAACCATTTTATTTGCCGATAATTTCCCTTATTCAATATGAAGAATTAAATAGGGTTTATATGAAGTTAGGTTCAAAAAATTTTCCTATAAGGGCAAGCCCCTATTGTTAATTACATCTTAAATGACCAAAGCCACCTAAGAAAACTTTTGATAAAAATCATGAAATATTATCTTCAAGGACTTCAAAAGGATAGGACTGTTCAAGGAGATCGGACAGAGAGGTGTGAAATGGGATTGGCTCAAGTTTGGAGCATTTTATTTTTGGAATCCAAAAGGAGGATGATATAGGGGATGTCATGGATCCAGAGGAGAACCACAGTGACTTCCCGGTCTATCCTATTGTTTGAGTTCAATTTTGAGGAGAAATTATTAAGTGTTCCATCTTACCAATTTTATTAATTTAGGACTTAAATTCGTGTGAAACAATCACACAAATAGCCTGAAAGATGTGAGGATTTAGGTCGTGACAAACGATAACCTCGGAATCCTAATACGAGTTAGGGCTTATTTTATACAGCAGAGCTGTACAAAGGCCTAAAGATGAGTTGAGGATATATGTTGCATAAGCAAATAATCTCGAGTTCTTATGTCTTGTTGTTTAATTCTAAGCAAGGAATTGGTTTAGCTGGGGAAGACAGGTTTTGGTGTTGAAGATGGCCGTGCTGCCCACCATGCTAGCTAGAAGCTCCTTACCATGATGAGTTTGAGTTTTCTAGGGTGCCAAGTTATGATGTCAAATCAAGTGGCCCTATGGTTTTAGTTCTTTAAATTTTATGGGGGATGTTAAAGTTTATTAGAGCGACATCGATTAGGATCCTACGGTTTCCTCGTTCCGACACCACTATTTTCTATTGAATTCACTTAGTCCAAATGAATTTATTAAACTCAACTTAATGAGTTTCATACTTTCATTTAGACCATGAGAGGCCTCGTTTGATCCCAAACTTGATCCCAAGAAAAGCAAGATTTCAATTATATTTATAGGGATTCTACGCAAGTATACGTATCATTATCAAGTAATATAGGGCTTTCTAATTGAGCCCCGAAAGCCCCGAATATTGATCCCACGGATCCCACGGACATCGAGGTTAATCACAACGGCTTACAAGAGAAATTCTAGTTTAGAATAACACACCCTAGCTTGGAACGTTGATAAAAGTTTGGTTTTGATTATATCTTAAAATTATCACTAATAGACTACTTCTACTCCTAAACTAAAATACTTAGTGCAAATCAGAAAGTGGAGTTTAATATATAAAAAGTACTCTTCCTCCCGCAATGAAATTGGTGACATGTGTAAAAGTAAAACAAGTAGTGAGAGAGATTATGACAAATAAGAGCAATTATATTCTTTACCCTTAATAGGGATGCTATGAAGAACATTGGTTAAAATAAAGTTTGAATAGTTCTGAAGATGGGCTAGGCAGGGAAGATACTAGCTCTCACTCTAGAGTTCCCTGTTATCCCTCCACCTCGAGGCTAACATCACGCATCAAAACCTAAAATAATTAACCAAATTAGGGGGCTTTAGCCTGTCACTCTAAAGTCCTTTAATTCTAAACCCATACAAGATTATTTCCCTATTTATTTGTACTCAACTATATGGACTACATTCTCATCAATACAATCTCATGTGATTCTACCACAGTTGATTGAGACAATACCATCCCGGATCTTACATGTTATCACAACAGATTTTAACATGCAAGTTGATCAAGTTTACATGAAAATAAAGAAAAAAGTAAAAATCATCACAACATATTCTCACTCTACACAATTCTATATCCTACACATGCATACTAATTCATTACAAGAGGAAAGAGTAAAGAAAACTACTCACAACACATGGAGAAACAACAATAATTTTTTAATTGCACAAGTCTTTGAAACCATACAAACAAAGTACTAAATTCAAATCAAAATACAATGAAAATACTTATCTATGATGGAAATAAAACTCTCCTTGTATAGCAAAAGCAATCTCCTTACAATCCTCTCCAATAACAAAGTGAAAAGAAAAGAAGAAATCTTTCACTCTCTCTCTTTCTCTCTCACCTTGCCGCCCCACTTGGGGCTCACACCCCCCCACTTGGGGCTCACGCCCAAGCCTTCTTCTCTTCATAATTAAGTCTTCTTCTCTTCTTATAATTAATTCAAGAGTCTAAGAGTTATTCAAGAGAATTTTTAAAAATATTTCCAAGCCTTATTTATAGTTTCCCAAGAGTTTCTTAAGCGTCTCTTCAAAACTGCCCAGATTTAATGAATCTTCCTAATAGTGCTTGAAGTGCCTCTTCAAAACTCCTTATAACCGCCCCAAATCCTTTTAGAAACTCAATTTTATCAATTCCAATGAATTCCCCAAGAGAAGAACGAAACACTACTTCAAAAATCGTCCAAATCCCTATGCTAAAAATCGTCACTGGCGCCTAAACGCCCATTCTGGGGCGCTTAAGCAACCCCCTCTCTGTCTGGTAGTGCCTAAGCGCCATTTTTGGTGCTTAAGCGCTGCGCACAGGTACTTATGTGTCTAGTTTCGGTCCCCAAAGCTCCGGTGTGCCCCGATTCGAGCCGATTTGCTCCGTTTCGGTCAATTTATGTTCCTTTTGCTCCAATCAGTCCAAATTCTTCAAAATTGATGTATCTACAACCAAAAACATGAGAAAACATACCTTTAAAGTGCAATATCATCATAAAATATAGCATGAAAATAGTACATTTTTAGGTGTATCAGCTACCTCCTCCGAGGGATTCTCGATCATCTGATAGAGATGTCTTAATTTAGTTGTAGTTGTTGTTTTGTGTGATGTTTGTAATTAAATTTTGAGTTTTCTTATATTTTGAATGTTGTGGCGGAAAATTTTATCTTGGTTGTTTTTAGATTTTGGTTTTGTTTTTGGTTTTGGGTTTGTGGCTATCTGGATAGTTTTAGTTTTCATGCAGGGTGACATTGCTATTTAGCATACAAGCTTGTATTTATATCGAAAGTATAGTATGAAAGTACAAGAAATAAGGCGTTGTAAACTGTAAAAGCATACCTGACGAGTTTTCTCGTTCAACCACCTGAAACTCAAAATGAACCACCTGAAACCTGAAACTCAAAATGCATGTTAGGGCATTTTATATGAAGCAGGAAAGTAAAGTTTTAGTGACCTACATAAACCTAAGTCATATACTGGTGGGTCCCTATTAATTTGATTAAGTATGATTTTTGTTAAGCAAAACATATTAAGTTTAGTAGACCTCCGAGGTATCCAACAGGTCTAGAGGAAGAAGCAGGTCCATGCTTCCCTCTCATCTCCTGATGAAAAGTCTCGAGCTCATTTAAACTTATTATATTGCTTAATAACCCATCCTATAAATACCTTTAATGCTCAGTGAACAATGATGTTTCAATTATCCCTAAGAGCAGGGTAATTATCATTTATGATTTAATTTGTAAATTATGTGGGTAAAGGCCCTTAAAAGAGGCAAGTTAATGTTATCAAGGTACTTAGCCAACTTTTTATTTTAGGCTTGTAATGTTCTAAAGGTGTTTAATTTTAGCTATGTCCACTTTTTCTAATCTTATTTAACCAAATTTGATTTAGCTTAGGTCCTTACTAAGCCCTTACGATTTTGGTGGATGTCTTAGAAAGAGATAAAAATTTCAAATGATGTGATTCTTTTTTGAAAGTCATTTGAACATCAAATAGGAGTATTAAATTAGTGAGTTATTAACACCCAAAATTATACCCCTAAGTCTAGAATCATTTATTTGACTAAACTTCCAAATTTTAATAATTTTAAGGAAATTACAAATTTATCCTTTAATTAACAAAAGTGAGATTGGTTTTCTACCAATTAATCTCCCTTTTAGTTTCAATCATCCAACTGAATTAGTTAAAATCAGAGGTCACCCTTTTCCCTCTTTGAATTAAGCCTAAATATTAATTAAAGCTAAACTTCCAAAATTATACTTTTGCCAAATTTAATTCAAATGACTTTGAAATTTTTATCTTACCTTACTCATGGGTCAATTAAAACATCAGATGAGAAAATGTGATTTTTCACAATTTAATTTAATTTACAAAAATATTTTTATGCAAAAATAAGATTTTTCAAAGAAAATTCCATGACTTATCCAAGGCACAGACTTAACTTGACAAAGGTAAAGCCTAATCCCTTGAAATTTTAATCCAAGGTAGACTTAGAAAATAGACCAATTGGACCAAATTTCATTCTTTTTTTGAGTTTTATTTTAATTTTAAGAATTATTTTAATTTCTAAAGTATTTATTAATTATAAAATATTTTAAGAGTTAAAACTTAAGTTTTATGTTTTTGAAAATACTCCTTGAGGTCAGAGAACCTAGGGAAGCAAATTTTACATTTTTATGATTTTTCTTTGATTTATTGAAATTATTTTGGTGAAAATTCATTCTTTAGCCTTTAAAAATTATTTTAAGCTTTAAAATTCAATATCTTCACTTAGAATATCAAAAAAAATATTCCAATTATTCCAAAGTGCTTAGAAAATAATTTAAAACATTTTCATGAATTTTGTTATTTTTATGATTTTATCATTTTTTAATTATTTAAATATTAAAAGTAGGCTTGAAAATGGAATTTTTTTAATCACCATTTTACTTTTAGAAAATCCCTCTGATCACAGAGAGCTCTAAAAACTCATTTTCATAATTTTATAAGTTAAATTTTGATTATTAAAAATCATTTTAGTGTCAAAAATGCCATTTAAATTAGAAAATCAATTTGAGTTATTAGAAAATCAATTTGAGTTAGAAAATCAATTTGAGTTATCAAATGAGTTCAAAATGTTTTGAAATTTTTATGGAGAGTTTTCTGAGTCCTAAACAATAGCAGAGATCAAAAATCAAGTCATTTTGATATTTGTATTTCACAAAATTAATTATCTTTATGTTTTAGGGTTTGTGAAGATTAGGTGCATTTTAATTGACTTGGCTTATGAAACATTTTTCAAATAATTCTCTGGTCATAGTAGACATATCAAAATTTTCCTAGATTTTTCTAAGCAACATGCTAATTATTATGATTAATTTATTCAAATAATAGACATATGCCTGAAAAATATGGATCTCTTTCTAGAGATCTTCTCTGACTTTGGAAAAATCAGAGAATGTTTCCATGACAGACGCAACAACATGCCAAAATATCAAGCCATTGTGAAATGTCTACATGCATGGAGAATTAAAAGACTTAACACAATATTTAATTATTTAAAAATAAAATATGCATCAAATAAACTTACAATTATTTCCACATTATTCTCCTCTGTTCACTGAGCACTAGGGTATTTTTATTTTATTTTTGTGATTTTTCTACACCAAGATATGAATTTCCAAAGTTTAGGGACAGTTTCTAATTTATTTAATATCCTATTTATATATTTAAACGCGCGGTGCCACCTCATCCTAGGCAGCTCCGAAGCTCCACACAGAATGCTCCTATTTGATGTCGCCATCCACCTTAGCGGTGACTAGGCCCACGGTTCATGTAAGGAAGCACTGTCCAGCTTAATCTCATCCATTGATGAGATAAACAAGCGATCGGATGACTCTCCATCATCATCCCCAATGGCTTAGTCCGAGAACCGTCCATCTTCAAAGCTTGGTATCTCCCTCATTTCTCAACGAAGTTGAATGATTATTTTTCTTAAAATACTCATCTAGACTAGAGGAACATATTTATATGCTTAAGATGCCATGAAATTAATCATAAGCAAATGGAGAATTGAAATAGGCTCGAGAAGAGAGGGAGTTCAACACCTTTGATCTGAGAAGGGAAGCTTCAAATATAGGCACTTGGCATGTTTGTTGCGGTCTAAAGAGGCTAGGGATTGAGCCTCTTACTGTGGTGTAAGGTCTAGGTATGAATTTGACCAAGTTCAATTTCAGGTGTTGGTCTAGAGCTACGTTAGGGTCTGTATGGAAGGGGATTTTGATGAAGCTTCTCTTTCTTTCACTATGGTGAAGGTGTGGGTAAATTTAATTTGAGTTTGGCGGACTGTGGAGGTGTATTGAGCTCTGTCTGGTTTTAGGTAGAAGTTTGTGCTTAAAATTGAGCTCCCACGGTGGGAAGCAGTGGGGGAAAGTGGTTGGCTTGAGCTGAGGAGGTCTCAAAGAGTCTCTATGAGCAGTTTAAAGGGCTCTCTTTGAGAAAATTTCAACTCTACCTCCATGGCTGTGGAGGGGAGTTTTTTTTTTAAATTGCTTAAGGGTGGCTGTTATGGCTAATTAGGGGGTTAAAAGTGATGCTTAGGTGGAGGGTAGAGAGGCTCTAACATTTGATTTGAATGAGGTGGCCTCTAGGTTTGAAATGGGTTTGATTTGGAGGAGGTGGCTCATGGTTTTAGTGTTTTCTGGCCACTAGGCCAACCGGCCAGGCCAGGGGAGGCGGCTAGGTGGTCAGGTGAGACAAGGGAATATGTCACAGCAATTAAATGAGTTGAGGTTTAGTTTTGCCAAAAATATCCAAGGCTTAAGCAAACATGGAATGAAAATCCATTGATTTAGGGGACCTTTGGTCCATGGCTTAGCTTAGGTGGTTTAAGGGGGAGTCATTAATTTTGTGGCTTTAGGGTGGTTAGGCTAGTTTTAGTGCATGGGTCCACTGTGGGTTCAAATGACCAAAACTTGGGCTTGGCTAGGCTAGCCATGTCATGTGACCTAATTGATTGATGAATTTGATGTAGATTATGGTAATGAAAAATTTTGGTGAAGGATTGAAAAGATTTTGAGTTCAATTGGGGGGTCAATTTGGAGGATTTTGGAGAGTTGGTCATTTTGGGCATAATGGGCTAGACAATGGGCTAGACTTGGGTCTAACTTGGGTCTAGATTGTGCTAGCCTTGGGCTAAGTCAAAATTGCTTGTTGAGAATGGTCAATAGGAATGCCATGAAGAGTTTTCAACATGAATTGGGTGCCAATTTTGGGGCTAAAGCATTCAATTTGGTAAAATTTGGAGGCATTGGGGTTTTTGGACTTAAGTTAAAATTAAATGAAATTGAGGCTTTACCAAGGCTAACTGAAGGTCAAGTTTGATGTTTAGGAATGTTATGAAGAGTTTTTCACATGAATTGTAGAAAATTGAGTGGGTTATAAGTTTAATTGGGTGAGATTAGGTCATGTGGCAAAATTAGGGCATTTGATTTGGATCAAACTTGGGCTCAAAGCATGGGCCAATTGAGATTTAATTTGGTTTAGATTAGTTATATTAAAGGTGAATTTGGGTTTAGAATTGAAATTAGGGGAAATTGGGACCAATTTGATTGACATTTGTAGTGAATTTGGGGAGATTTGGCCTCTTAAGGGCAGTTTGGGGGTTTTTTTTCAAAGATGGTCAAATTGGTCAAATTGGGTTATGTGGTAGTTGAGAAAAGTGAAATAAGGAATATTTGGAGTATTTTGGAAATTTTTAGGATTTTTTGAAATTCTTTGAATTTTGGGCTAAGGAGGGCTGTTTTGGTAATTTGGAAATTTTTGGTGATTTTGGGTAATTTGGGTGTTTTCAAAAGGTTTGAAATGATTTTTGAATAAATTTGGGTAAATTTGAGAATTTTGGCCAAATTTATTTGAGAATTTTGGCCAAATTTAGGGTCCCAAGAGTATTTAGGTAACTTGGGGGAGTTTAGGGGCAAAATGTTAAGTTGGGCATTTTGGTAGAGTGGGGCGCCAACCACCATAAGAGTGGGGTGCCAACCACCATAAATAAGCCATAGACCAATGGAAACCCAATTTTGGATTCTCTATGTACTGGTCTTAGCTAAACCCTAGCTTAGGGCCAGTGAGTTTAGGGGACCATCTACATGAGTCTCCCGAAAGGATCAAGGGATCAAGGTCAAAAAATTTTAGGTTTGTATTTGTGAGTGGTTATGAGTGAGGTGATTGTTGGTGAGTGCCTTAGCTCTAGAACAATACCCAAAGCCAACCCTAAGGTACAACAGTCCTATGAAAACTCTCCTTGAGCTTCTCATAGTGATCCCACCTACTAAGTACTAGAGGCTAGGACCAATATGTTTAGCTTCAAGTTGAGTAAATAATAGTTTAGAATTCTATTGGTGAGGATTCCTTTTCTAGTCTTCTAGGAATTGTAAACAAGAAGTCCTATGGTTAGACCTTAGGCTACTAAAGAGGAAAAGTAGACCTCAACCAAAAGTGAGGTCAACAAATGGACCCCCAATAGGTGTGGTGTGCTGCGCAAGCACACCGCGCGTATTGGCATTGACCGATGAGATCAACAACACCAATACAAACTCCTAAGTCAAGAGACATAGAAGGAGTGTGGGATTATGTGTGCTATTTGCTTCCGTTGGGGAATATAACAGGTGAATATTTGATCAAACTCAAGAAGTAGGGAGTCTCACTGGAGATTGGAGAGTGGATTTGGAGTTATGAGATTTCAGGAATTTATAGAAGATGGGAATCAGTGTGTAAGTGTTGAACCCGGGGTGGAATTTGAAATTCAGGTATTAATTTCAAAAGAGGGTCAGAAGTTAAGGACCGATCATGAAAATGATAATGTAAAGAGAGGAATCAGAAGTTAGAGACTGATTCCAGGATAAAGATTGAAAGTTAAGGATCAATCATAAGTGAGAGTGTCGGAATGTAGGAACTGACCTCAAAAGGAGTGAATCAGAAGTTAAGGACTAATTAGAAAATGAGAATTAAAAGCTAGGGATTAATCTCAAAAGAGAGTGTCGGAAGGTTGGGACCGGCCAAAAAAGGGTGAATAAGAAATTAAGGACTGATTCAAAAATGGGAATTGAAAGGTAAAGATCAATCTCAAAAGAGAGCGTCAGAAGGTAAGAACTGACCTCAAAAGGGTGAGTCAGAAATTAGGGAGTGATTCAAAAATGAGAATTGAAAGGTAGGGATCAATATCAATAGAGAGTTTCGGAAGGTAAGGACACACCTCAAAAGTAGTGAATCAGAAGTTAAAGACTGATTCAAAAATGAGAATTGAAAGGTACTGATCTGTGATCAATCTTAAAAGAGAGCGTCGGAAGGTAAGCCGAAGGTAAGGACTGACCTCAAAAGTATTTAATCAGAAATGAAGGACTGATTCGTAATTCAGAATTGAAAGGTAGGGATCAATCTCAAAAGAGAGTGTCAGAAGTTAGGGACTGATTCAAAAATGAGAATTAAAAGGTAAGGATCAATCTCAAAAGAGAACATCGGAAGGTGGGGACCAACCTCAAAAGTAGTGAATTAGAAATTAGGGTCTGATTTAAAATTGAGAACTGAAAGCTAAGGATCAATCTCAAAAGAGAGCGTCGGAAGGTAAGGGTCGACCTTAAAAGGGTGAATCAGAAATTATGGACTGATTCAAAAATGACAATTGAAAGGTGAGGATCAATTTCAAAAGAGAGCGTTAGAAGGTAAGGACCGACCTCAAAAGGGTGAGTCAAAAATTAAGGAGTGATTCAAAAATGAGAATTGAAAGGTAGTGTCGGCATTATTTCGGGGATGGTTTGTTGGGTTGCCCGTAAGAAGTTGTCAGTCGCTGAAATCAAAATCCCATCACCCACTCCGGAAAGACATTGAAGTATGAAATTAAACTGACCCCATATTTTTCATAATTTAAAATGAAAGAGCACTGTACCTTAAATCCTGTATCTATCCTAAAGGATAAGCATAAGACTTGAGGATGAGGCTCGATCAAATTAACTAAGGAAAATATGATGTCCGTTTGGTCTGCTAAACCTTTGTATTTGCCGACAAGTTCCCCTATTTAATATGAAGGATTAAATAGGGTTTATATTAAGCTGGGTTCGGACATGCTTCCTATAAAGGCAAGCCCCTATAGTTAATTACATCTTAAATGACCAAAGCTACTTAAGAAGACTCTCGATAAAAATCAAGAAATATTATCTTCAAGGAATTTTAAAGGGTAGGACTCTTCAATGAAATCAGACGTAGAGGTATGAAAAGGGGATTGGTTCAAATTTGGAAAATTTTATTGTAGAATCCAAAGGAGGAAGAACTAGGGGATGTCAGGGATCCAGAGGAGAA